>NC_036246.1:0-196891 GCF_002742605.1 Olea europaea var. sylvestris
CAGAGTATTTTTTACTTCCTAAAAACTTTTCATATGATTTTTCAAAACACATCTAATTTTAAAGGTATTTTTGTAAGTTGCCCAATGATCAACTCTCAAAAAGCAATTTGTGGATTTTATATTAAGCCCACGTTGGCCCAAGTTCTTTAAAATTTATTCTTTTCTCAAACTTATTTGAAGTCGGGTTAAACCAAACGGAAAGTGCCCTGGCACCCATGAATAACTCTTTGGAGTCATACATTTTTTCAATAAAATAATTTTACATTTGCATCCATATATAGCTTTTTCCTTCTTTTTAACAAGAAACTTCAAAAATATCACTTTTCATAAAATATTATAGAAAAGAAAAGGTCATTATTAATTTTAATGCATCGAATTTCCATTATTATTCAATCAGATTACTTGTACAAATCAAATATTAATATAATTAATTAAGCTAAAAGAAAAAGAAACACGTACACATAATATGAATTAGCATCTCCATGCAGAAGCAGCCAGAATGGTTCTATCCTGCCAACCCAATAGCAAGCAGCCCTTGTCTTCTGTTAACCTATATCCATCGCAAAAATACAATCCCAATAATATTTTCGATTGAGTCACTGCATTTGCACTCAGTGGCATCCCTTCAAATCCCTTTCCTTCCATCAGTTTCCTCCATTTTTCCAGCCTTTCATGTCTCTTTACTCTCTCTGGTCCCTCACATGCCACAATGTTCCAAATCTCCGGTGCGAATATGTGTTGCTCCACTTTCACCCTCTGCACGGAATCTGGTGGGAAGGTTGCATCCAACGAATCGAAGATTGCTGAATAACAGTGCAATGCCTCTAGGAATCGGCCCAAGAAGTAAGGTCCATTGTGGCTTGCTTCTTGTTCAACAATGGTGACTATATTTGGTGCTTGATCCCTGATCAAGGCTATAAGATTTCCAAGAGCATGTCCAGGAACACGATGGAGCCGGTTAACTGAGTTAACTGCCAGAGCTTCACCGACTCTTCTGTTGAACATGTGTGGTTTTAGGTCTTCAAGTTGCTCAACAACGGGATGGAATTCGAATGGAACATGGAGGGATTGAGCTAGTTCGGTCAAACATCTACCAGTCTCTCTAACCGCCTCGGGGAAGGGTCCAACTCCAGTGATACGGAGAAATGGGGCACCACCGGGCCTGGCTGCTTGGGCTTGAATGAAGGCGGGCCATTGGTACCCCTGGAGAATATCGAGATCCATTACATGGACGCGGTCTTCAGCTTCAAATGCTTCAAATATTGCTTGATTTGCAGTAAAATGAGCAAATTTAATGTAGGGACAGGCTTGATAAAGAATCTGATAAATCTTGAGGATTTCTATTGAGTTGGGAGGAAAAGGATTGAAGGGTTTTGGATTGGAGGTGCTAGATTTATTTATGGGGATTGATGCAAGCCTTCCTCTTAAGGCTTCAGTGAAACAAGCTGCTACACGTTGCATGGAGTCACCGAGGGGCGAAACCACTCGATTCAGAAGGTGGAGATACCTCCTAGCTGACATATACTCCTCCTTGGATACTGCTTCAGCACAAGCAAGAAGTAGGTGCACAAGATGAAGCCCATTGTCTTGTTCCTTTACGATAATGACAAGGAAAATGTTAGTTCTTGAATTATGAGTCCATATTTTGAGGTAAATTTTTTTGGTAAACCAAGTTTTTTACCTGTTCAGGTCCCATTGAAATAGGCACTATTAAGTTGTGTAAATTTTGTAGCTGTTGCTCCTGATGCAGCAGTCGTTGTGTTCTTTGTGACGGCGGTGTTTGTTCTTGCTGCTGTTGCTGATGGTATCCTAGTTGCTCTTCTTGCTGCCTTTCCTCTTTTAATTGCTGTGATAATGGTGCAGGCTGAATCGATCCAGTCTGATAATAAATGCCATTGGTTCTAGTCACCTGTGAACTTCCATGGATGGTTGTGTCATTCGCTAATGATCCACAAAATCTAGTTGAGTTTGGCAGTGTTAAGCAGTCAAACAATTCTGGAACGCTTGTAAGCGCATCAAAACAATCAAATGAAGTTTCTCCTTCGCTAATCTTCATAGGGGAGAAATCTATGAAATCATCGACCTTCTCATGGTTATTATCATCCAATAGGCTCTCTAGTGCAGGCAGGGAAAGACTCTCTACCTGCATAAATTGGTTGTTTGGAGAGTTGAAAACCCTGTGAAGAGGGATCATTCCCTTGAATTTCTGCATACTCCCCAGAGAAGACGATATGCGAGGAGACCACCCCATAATACCCTGCCCATTCATTGCATGAATATAGTTGGAATTGATGTTGCTTGCCTGTGGTGAGTTTATGTTCCTCACTGGAGAGGAAATCATAAAATCACCTTCCAACTGATCAGAGAAAATAGACTCCCACATTGGATAATCAGGGGATTGAATTTCAACATCCCAATCCACTTCAAATGGGAGAGCTGGAATACTTGGAGTCAAGCTGGTTAAGCTCGTTCCGGGGGTCAAACTAGTTAGGCTTGTGGCTATTAAGCTATTGGGAGTTTCAAAGTCAGATAATGAAGAATTCTTCTTTAACTCAGAAACGGACTCATTTGGTGATAAGGGTTCTTGCTTGGTGCAAGAATGGTCACTCTTTAGACTCCCAACTGTTACTTTCAAGTTTCCCATCTCAGTTTTATGCTACCACTTCCAGTCTCAATATTGAAACTCCCAAGCAGCCACAAATTGTGTTACAGCATAATAAAAGGTTTTTGAAGATGGAAAGAAGTCATATTGTTTGGTAACAAGGACAATTAATAAAGCTGAGAATTGTGGTTCCATCTCTTTTTAAGGCTAAAGATTTTTGACCACTTTGTGCATAATGTTCAACGAAGAGAGAGAAAAAGGGGGATGTGGGGACAAATTCCATCTCTAATTTTCTCATGATTGGAGGTTAGTGAATTGAGCACCTCATCTTCAAAGATGGGTTTGTAGATTAATTATTTTGTCATATTCAATACCTGTTTTAACTGTATCTATGCATTCTTACCATTCCTGAACTGTACGACAGTTGTTGAGATGGGTCCACTTCCCTTGGGCCGGCCTTGGGGAAACAACATTGGTGGACTAATATGGAATATCAATCATATATTTCATGAAGTTACACTTTTATCAACTTTTCATTTATATATTTTATCAATTTTTCAACATATATTTAATCATTTTTTTTTATCGAAATTTGCCAAAAATTCAAATAGGGGCTAAAATTTATTAAAATAATAAAAAGAATGATGATGTTTACTATGATTTTTTTTTTTCCAGGTTAAAGACGAATGGGAAATGGTCTGAAATGGCGTCGGGTGCACCGCCTAAGCTTTGGATTTGTCAAAGGACCGAAGCTGTTGTCCTCCTCCTCTGTTGTAACCCAAAAAAATGAAAGGTGAATTTGTTTATTTTGTCTCATCTCCTCCACCAGCTTTTGTTTTGATTGCTTAAGCATGTAATTATTGCAGATCCCGTGTGGTTGTACTGCCAAAAGACAAACATATGGACCATTTAGTGTGTTGTTTTTACTCTGAAATAATCTATAGAGGATAAAAAGATTTGATTTGGATAAGATGATGTGGATCTAAAAATAGTATATTCACTTTAATATAAATTATTATTTGTTTCCTCCTTAAGTTTAGGGTGATAGAAACAATGTATTTATCATTGCTGGTGTTTCATAATCAATTTATGTGGTAGGGTCCTGTCGTCAACAATCATTAATAGATGTGTCAATGATTAACTTGATAATGTGTTTTCTATAGACTTAATAATAATTGCTGTGAAATTTGTAATTAGTGAACTATTTAGATGTTTTCTGTCCTTTTAAATGGCAGATAACAACTTGGATTATTCCTTCAACGAGAAACTTTTCGCAATTCGGAGATCTTACCATAACTGCTTCGATTTCTCCTTCGACAAAGCTATACTAATTTACAACACCGAATCAATTATTTCATTGTAAACCCATAATTTTGAGGTAGTAATACATAATATTGTCATCAGATTGTAAATGTACTAGTTGATGCCGATAACAAATGTTAATTAGTCAACCATGATTAGATTAATTTGATGGTGCACAAACGCAATAAAATTTTATTTGTGCAATCAATTTTTAGGGTAGATTATCAAGCACGACGTAAATTATGGATATTTAGTAGACTCATCATGTGGATAACCGGTTTATCTCGCTTCTTGCAAATTAGTCCAATTTGAATAAGCCCGTGTGAATGTGAACCATTTGTGATAGAGATTTTGTGTGCTTTTATCAAATACTAATAGTAAGCACGTGCGTTGCACATCTTGTGTATTGAATAAATGATATGTATAATGTTTTTAAAGTATTAATACTATTTTTGAAAGTAATTGATGTAATATTAATATAGCAAGCACTGTTTGTCCTTAAGCTTTGCAATTGGTAATTGCAAGTATTGATTTATTGAAAATTATTTTCTCGTCAATTTGAATGAATATTCTTCACCATTTGGTGGAGTTAAAGAGATGCACAAAATGAAAACTTATTTTTCACCATGTTGTCCACCGGTTCTTTCTGAATAAATAATATAATTTTTGAAATCATGACAAATCATTCTTATTCTACTGTAAAGATCGTTGGATGGGTCCAAATTCCTTGAGTGCATCATTGAACAATTTCTTTTCAAGATTAACTTATGTAGTGAGATACCATTTGTAACAATGTACTTAGGAACTTCTCTTGGTAAAGTTGATTTATAATTAGATTCTACACAAAAGATAAAAAAAGGATAATCAAATATGAAATGAAATTACCCAAAAAAAAAAAAAAAAAAAAAAAAAAAAAAAAAAAAAAAAAAAAAAAAAAAAAAAAAAAAAAAAAAAAAAAAAAAAAAAAAAAAAAAATCATACGTTGATGATAAAGAATAAAAATGATCAAATGATCAAATATTGAATTCAATTGACAATAAACAGGCATGTAAAAAAATTTCTAAATTCTACCACTTTCACAAACAATTAGCATACTTACATCCATAAAAATAAATTTTTATCCTTTCTACTTTATTTTGAATGACAACTTCAAATACATTATATAATTCTTACTTTAAAGTAACGAAATTCTTATATGATCTATTTAAATATAAATATGTCAAATTAAATTTAAAAAGTAAATTATGTACACTTGAATATTAATATGTAAAAATCGATGCATAATTTACATTTATTAAATATATCCAAAATCATAAAATATAAAAAAGTTATATATCATTTAATTTGTCGAAAGTAGGGACACCTTCAGTCTCTTGCTTTGGTTTGCCTAAAATTCAGGCAAACATATTTTGATTCATTTCGATTCAATTTGATTTGATTAGATTCTGTATCACTGGAGACATGTACCTCTTTTCTAAAAATTATGTGAAAGCTAATAGGAGATGATGATAAATAAATAAATATATAAAAAATAATTGGTAAATACTTAAAACCAAAAGTTAGTTTTCTAAACATGCTTTGCATACGACAAAAGAATTTATAATTTAAACACAGTTATGAAGTCAAATTTAAGATCGTTTATAGTTTAATAAAGTTAATATTTATATAAAATATAACTTTAATAAGTATCAATGATACTTATAACTTTTAGTATATCGTATAACACTATTTTAACATGATGACATTAAAATTTAAAATCTACACTTTTAGATGATAATATGACTATTGTTCTATCGTTATAATTGATAAAAATAAAAATTGAAATGCCTACAAAATTTTAAAATATCAAAATATTTAGATAAAAAATTTGTGGGATGGGACATAGACTTTAACTATTTGATTACGCAATTAAATGATTTACATAATTAATTTTTATCTACAGCTTTGTGTCAAAACCAAATATTCAGAATTAAAAAAAAAAAAAAAAAATTGGGAGGCTATGCAATCAAGAGCCTTCTTAATGATTAGTAGTCATAATTTAGTTAAAAAAAAAAATTTATATCTTTCCTATGAATTAAAGATATCAATACTAAGTGAATTTAAATTGTTAGGATTGCTAAAATCAATAAAATTAATAATTCAAAAATGATTAAATATTACATGGAATGATGGAAATGTGTACTGAATCAAACCTATAAAGGTTAAAAATTTTGAGAATATGACCAAAACTATACATCATTCCTGACCACTCGGCCTTAGCATATGTCGGCGATACCCGTGGGTGGAAGAAAGACTTGTGATTCATTCTGGTCATGAAGTGGTTTCGGCTGGGATTGTGCCCATTTACCTCAATTTTCCTTTTAGCCCATCCAGTCAAACTCGTAGGAAAATTTTGAGCCAGGATTTTAGGTCATTCTGAATAGAATTACTACTTTATGATCAAGGAAGTAAAAGAATTTTATTATTCTGTAAATAAATATTTTAAAATATTATTCTACTTTTAGGAAGCAAAGAATATATTATCCAAAAGAAACAAAAGCAAATTAAAATTTCTTATAAAAGACTAGAAGACCAATTTGCATCTTGAACGTTAGAATAAATATAAAATACTCCCAACGTTATTAGATTATACACATGAGCAGACTTTTCAGGTAGAAAAGAATATCGAATGATAGATTCAAACTTGTAGATGCCGTCGAAAATTCTTCATTTTTACCTTTGAATTTTCGTATATCATTCGACTACCAAGTTTGATTTCAAATATTATAATTGCATTTTTAATCATAAAGGACGGTAGATAATTCGTATATAAATCAATCTGGATTACCAAAGTCAGACGTTTGCCTATGCCAACCCATAATCTCTATTTTCTGTCCTTTTTTTTTTTTTTTTTGATATCCAGGTATCCACCTTACAGTGATTAAATTCTGGAGTCTACACCTTGGCCCCTCAAGCTGCAAATAGGTTAAACCGCAGGTTGTGCTCTAAACTGAGCAGTGCTCAAGAGCCCCTCAACTAATCTGTCAAAGTGTCAAACAAGTCGTTTATTCCCATCTTTGCACCTTGCCTTCGAGTAGAGATCCTGCCCTTCAGGAGAATATCTACTTTTCAAGAACCTTCCAGGAATCAAACTCACGACCTCTGATCTGCCAGCCTTGAAGCGCCCTCATCTTTGCCAATTAGGATGTGCCTTGGGAGGCCTCTATTTTCTGTCCTTGATATTATTGAAGGATGAGTGATAGATGGAGACATAGTGGTGGTTAGCTTGAAATTTGCTTGTTTTGATTCACCATAAACTAAGTATTGCACACTGTGTTAGAATTTGGGCGTGACCCGAATTTTTTAATAAAAATAATTGAGAGTTCTAGTTAAAATGCATATTAAGAAGAATTCTATTCAAATGCTTTTGGAATCTTATTCGAAGTATATTAACAAATTCCAGTTGAAATTCTATTTGGAAGTCCTATTGGAAGTTATAATTTAAGTTGGGCTAAAAAGATCAAGAAAAGAAAACTTTTGGGCAGTCTATTTCATACACAACTCTACTTTTAGGACTTGGATTGTCCCTATATATATTTGACTCTTCTTTCAGTTTCTGTATTGCTAAAATTGTATATTTTTCTCCAATGGTTGTCAAATAATAAAATTACTCGATTCTTTTGTCAGTCTCCTCTTGCTTTAATCTTGTTCTTACTTTTGTGATCAATATTTCATCTTGTACCATACTTGCCTCCCCGTTCCCAACAAGTGGTATCAAAGCTATTGATTGTGATTTTGTTTGAGGTTTTTCGTTATCAATGATAACCATGCAGTATGAAATTTTGCTTTTGGATCGCAATATAAGCTTTTTGTTGCGGTAAGTGAAGATGTGAACTATATTGGCATAGATGGGTTTAGATGATGCGTTGTTTGGATTTGACAAAATGCCCACAACTTGAACAACAGAGGAGAAACAACGAAAGGATCAGAAGACATTTTCATAGATTTATCTTTATCTTTCTAACAATATTCTTCAAAACATTTTGAAAGAGAAGAGAACAGCTACGTTATGGTTGAAGTTAGAGCAATTATGCATGACTAAAAGTTGACAAGCAAATTGTATTTGAAGCAAAGGTTGTATTATGATCGCATGGCAAAAGGCAGATATTTGGAAGATCATCTCGCTTTGTTCAAGGAGATTGTCCTTGATTTAGAGATATTAGAGGTAAAGTATGACGAAGAAGATTTAGCCTTAATCATGTTGTGTTTGATGGTTTGGGACACGATTTTGTATAGTCATGATACTCCTACCATTGAAAGTGTATATGATGCCCTGTTCTCAAGGGAGAGGATGAAGCATCTGGTTGGATTTGAGTCCAAAGTTGAAGAAGGTCTTATGGTTTATGGTGATTGGTGAAGGGGTAATTCAAGGTCGAGTTTCAACATTCAGGTTTGCTATTATTGCAAAAAATTACAGAATAAAGGTACTTCGGTTGCAAATTATAGGAAGCAATCGAACACTTCGGACGAGACTAACATAGTTGAGGACTATTTGAGTGATGAAGATATCTTGACGATTTCTGATGTGGAATCCAAACCAGACAATGAGTAAAATTTGGACTCAACTTGTACGTTTCATATGTATCCCAATCAGGATTTTTTTGAAACATATAAAACGATGACGCAAGGTGTCGTTGTCATGGATAACAATGAACTTTTTCAGGTAGCTGGTATTGGTAGAGTCAGATTGAAGTTGGTAGAAACAAATAGAATACTTGATAACGTTCGACATATTCCAGATTTGAAGGAGAATCTCATTTCGTTGAGTATTCTTGATTTGATAGGGTATATGTTCTTTGGAGCAAGTGGAGTCTTTAGGGTTTGAAAGGGCGTTCGTATTGTATTAGAGGGACGAAAGATGTCCCAATTATACATCTTATAAGGTTGAGCAGAATCAGTGAAGAAAAGTCAGCACAAGTTTAGTACGATGGTAGAAATTCAATTTAGTACTGTACCTTTGGGATTTGGCTTTGGGTCCACACTGAAAAATACTACTCAACCGAGTTTGGAGGATATGAGTAATTCCGCTTTGCCACCATTGTATGCAGTTCCACCGTATTCAACTGCTAATGATAAACCCATTGGAGATATATACGGGAATGTTGATTTGGTTGCACACGCTTTTGGGGTTTTTGAAAATGTCAAGACTAGCAAGGGACCTTCGGTGAAAGCATTACGAATTGATTTTGCTACAGGGTATGCTTCAACTCTGTTTGATAAATCTTGTATTCTTTGTAAAAATTTTGGCAACCCGGTGTTTGGGTTTGGGTATCATTTGTAGATACAATAGAAATGGAAGAATAATTTTTTGTGAGGTTGAGAAATTTGGTTCTAGTTGAAAAGTTCAATTTATTTTGTTGTAGTCGGACTTATTTTTGCAGATGAAAACTTTTTGGAGCTTCATTTATTGCACCAGATCTCGTGTCAAGTTGGAGATTGTTAAAATTTTGTTGTAACCCGAATTCTTTGATGAAGATAATTGAGTATTCTAATTAAATTGCACATTACGAAGAATTTTATTTAAAATGTTTTTGAAATTGTATTCGGAGTCTATTAGTAAATTCTAGTTGAAATTTTATTTGGAATCCCTATTGGAAGTTGGAATTTGTATTGGACTTAAAGAGATTAAGATAAGAAAATTTTTGGGACTTTCTATTTCATCCACAACTTTGATCTAGGGCTTGGATTGTCCCTATATATATTTGATTCTTCTTCCAATTTATGTATTGCTGAAATTATATTTTTATCTTCATTGGTTGTCAATTGATGAAATTACTCGATTCTTCTACCAATCTTCTCTTGCTTTTTAATCTTGTTTTTGTTTGTGTGATCAATACTTCATATTGTGTCATATTTGCCTATCCGTTTCCGACACGCTGCATAGTAATAAGTAATACATATATCATGCACTATCCTATTGGTGAAGTAGGAGAACAAAAAGGAGAGAGTATACATGTTTTCTCACAATTTTGCTACGTTGCGAAACAATTTTGATACATTCTTTGATAGAATGCATTCTATCATTCACGTGTTTAAAAATAATAATAATAATAAAAAGAATTTTTGCACCAATGAAAACCAGACAACGCTGTTTCTGTCAAAAAAGTGGACACCAAATTCTGGCAAAACAGCTTAATTCTTTTTTCCATTTGCAAAGCAAAATTGTTTGACCTTTTGACATTTCAAATTACTACTTTTGAATTATTAAGTAATTGCCTAAATAGTGAAAAGGCTGCCTAAATATATGGTCCTTTATCAACGTGCTAATAGATGTATCTGTGGTCCAAAACCCTAATCCCAGCTTCTGTTTCAACGAATATTCTTCTCGTATTTCCAAACAAGAAAATTATATTATATAATAGAATAATGCTATTTGCAATCACTCACTACAACAGTCGCTCTATGTGATATATACATGGCAGGTAGTTATTTGATACATTAATGAATAAAAAAAAATATCACATTAATGTACGAAATAATCACCTGTCATGTGTATGTCACGCAGGGTGATTGCCGCTGTGAGCGACTACAAATAGTATTACTCTATATAATAAGATGCATCCACGTTGCATCTCCCTGTTCCCAAAAAAAAAAAAAAAAAAAAAGCCTAAATATAGTAAAGTTTCCACCTCAGATTAGGCTTGCGGTATGCCATTTTTATTATAAAAAGCCACCTTTAAAAATTAAAAAAAAAATAAATAATTATTCAAATATTTTGCTCTCTTTTTGGAGATTCATATTCTCTCATGTTAATACTAGTTTAAACTAACTTGAAATGTAGTTTGGACTCAAATATTAATTCGTTTTTTAGAAAAAACACATTTCTAACCAATAAGAATGTCATAGAAAAAATATATAAGAATGGTTACATCATATTGCATATGTTATAAAATATTTATTTTCCATACATCCTTTAATATTGCTATAACATCCACAATGATGTTATATAAAGCCTATGTCTCCATAAACTTATAAGTTGCTTATAATCTCTTTAGAATGCAAAAAATAGTAAATCCCTTAAAATTTGCTGGTAATAATTGCAAATATATGATTAAAATTAAAGTTTGACTTTAACAGAAGATTATAAGCTACTAATAAATTTATTAAAACTTAGGTACCGTAATATCACGTTACTTTAAAAATATTCCAGTATTGATATTCTTGTTAAACAATGAACTTACCTCATTTAACAATTACCATTAAAGTTTCAACTTTCAAGACAAATAAGTTTCTGTCTTGCTATTGAAATATATAGGCATACACCTCAATATCATGTGTCAAACCAAAATTAACCAGTCTGAACATATGGATAGAGCAATTATTCTCGACTAATATTCTACATGTTATCATGTGAATTTTTAAAATATATTGTATTTTAGTTCATTACATGTCTTGTTTAATTCGTTTTAGCCCACATTTCGCTCTTTCTTAATTATAAACTTGTTCTTGGTGTCTACTATTGTTAATCCATTCGAGACAGATTTAATACCTATATACTGTGGTACTCTTTCTAATGGAAGTCTCTTTCTTAATGATGAAGCCGCCCTCTCTTTTTCCGTTCTCTCGTGTATCTGGACTAACAACTTTTTCTTCTAATTCTTACATTGAAACATTTGACGTTTTGTATACGGCATCTTTCTTCTCCCTCATGCCTATATACAATATAGAGACATATATTCTCATTTTACAGATCTGCTGCCCAGCCTTCTCCATCAAGCCGTCCTAGTTCTAATTTAGAACAACCTTTTTTTTTTTTTTATATATTCTCATTAATTTCTCTGATTTCCTTTTCTGTATGGAGAATCATCCAGCGTTTTCTCTTGCTTCTTCTACCACATTGGGAGCTGCTCCTTCCTCAAACATGGCTAATTCTAATGCCCTAAACGGTGTATTTTATAACAGTAATGTCCCCCATGGATTACAGAGGGAAATAAATTTCCCTCTAGCACCAGTGAAAGATCGTTCTCTTAGCAAGAGCGTTGTACCAATGGAAAATGAAGCCAAATCTGGTAAGGAAAAGTGTGCTGAGAAGAAACCCAGAAAACCTAGAATCGCTTTTCGAACAAGAAGCAAAGTAGATATACTGGATGATGGCTATCGCTGGAGAAAATACGGTCAAAAGGCTGTGAAGAACCAAAATTTTCCAAGGTATATTATATTGCTCTTCTTTCATCAGCTATCTAAGCAGTAATTTCCAGTATGATTAATACTGTAGGAAATTAGGGTAATGAAATTAGTATATTAGCTGTTTCTTTTCTCTTTGAAGTAGACAAATAGGTTCTACATATATAGGAGAGGATGGGTTGAAGCTTCTACTGGTTATTTCCTCAAAGCATTAAAATCACCATGCATGTGGGATATTTAGACAGATATCAAGATTCCAAAGTTTTACCCCAAGAGACAAAGATCTGCACACACATACATACAAACATAGAATTAAGTGGTTCTATTCTATCTAGCTACTCTCGAGTTACATAAAATTAATGAGATGATAAATCTGGTTCCTGATCAGGTTTTCATCTTCTAGTTTGTGATTCTTATTTTGATGAAAACCATTTACAAATTGCAAATTAAGTCGATCATTTTTGTTTTTTTATTTTTATTTTTTAAATTTACATATATATATATGTGTGTGTGTGTGTGATGGCTTCACCATACTGTCAAGAAAATTTTGTGATCTATACAAGTGTCATTAATTCTACGTAGAACAGATTATTTCAACAAAATTCTACTCTTTGCGGACATGGTTTAAGGTGAATAAACAACTGATATTGAGTGCATATAACAATATTGCGTGCTGCACAAGTTCATAAATATATAAATTTTGCGTATCCTTAATCCTTTAACAGGGCCTTTGGATTATAAATAATTTTAAAAAAAAGTGACCGTAGATATTAATAACGTGGACAAATTTTTATTAAGAATGGAGTTGTTCTCCCTATTCTTTATATAGCATTCGTCCAGGGCTCCACGTTGTTAAGTGTTTTAGTTGGATTACTTAGCCATTGGCGAGTTATATCAGATGATTAAGTCTTTGCTCGAGTTTGTGGACTATGGGTGGTTGGTGTGCCATTTGTAATTTGTATGGAGGTATGTGTTGGGAATCTACAGCGGAAAATTAAAATTAATTCGATTCCCACCGAGAATCCCTTTGTGTTTAGATAGAAATCGTGATAAAGATTGTATCTTTGAAGAATTCTACAAACCTTTTGCTTTTCTTTTCGTTCCAGTAATCTTGATTCGCCAACCACAGCTGTCCAATTGTCCAGCCTTCAACGGTGATCCACACAGAGAACAAGATTGCAACTATCAAAGTTTTTTCCTCTTATGCTAGCAAAAATAATTATGAGAAAAATCATATGGATTGAAAACCCTAGCCATGTATTTATATAAGCCCAAATGGACCTGGTCTGGTCCGGTCCAATATTTAATTAATCCATTTAACTAAATCCGGTCCGTGAATTAATTAATCCCCTTAATTAATTCGGGTCTATAAATAACCAACCCAAGTAATTAATTTATCCAACGATTGTTAAATTAATTAATTGATAAATTGCAATATTTCAATTCTCTTTAATGTGTGACCCATCAGGTTCCCGATCACGATACCTAACGACGTGAAATATTATTTTGATCTAATCAAAATTAATAAATTAAAACACCCTTTTAATTTATCGTCAATTCACACTCGCCGTCCCAGATTGACATCTAACAATGTGTTAAGGCAATACATGTGACGAAAAATGTCATGTGGTATGACAAAATCAAACTCGTTTGTTTACCGTGAAACTATAATCCCTTCGTCAATATGATCTGATCAATTACGAGATATGGAAGTACGTCAATCTCGATTATCGATCATATCTTTCACTCCACTATTAAGTCAATATAAGTCGAAAACTCCTTTTCGACTTATGAGTACACCTTGGCCAAGGATTTCGTTATCGACTTAATTGAATGAAACGCTTATCATAATCTCTTACTATCTAAGAGTGATGAATCCTCTATTGGTCATTCACAACCTTCATATGATTATTGACATACCCGAACGATGCCGTATTAGCAGCCCTTGGCAGAGAAACATCCAACACCGTCAAAACATGACCGTCCTCATATAAGGTACTATGACGATCTCAAGTCAAAAGGACAATTCCACTACCGAACGTTAGAGATTAACCACTGACACTCAGATAGTTATCCATGTGGAATCTCTGAGCGGGTCTCCAATGTTTTGTTCTATAACAAAACATCCACGTATTCATTTAAGTGTCACCACACTTTAACTTGTGAGATAAGCTACTTACTTCATAAGTAAGAAATGCCACACGTGATGGTCTATCCGTAATAACAATATCCGTATCTCATTATTACTTACCACCATGGATGATTTAAGATTAAATCAGATATGATTTGTATCTCACAATCACAACTCCTTGTGATTAACAAATTACAAAGGTTTGAATCTACGGACTCTATTATTTATTTAATTGTCTATTAATTAAATAATAGATCTGTCATTAAATTGCATTAATTATTTATCAAAAGTATTTATGTCCAAAGCTGATTGGACCTAGGGCATAATACTTAAAAACTCCCACTTGTACTGGATCCAATCACTTATGTATCATAAGTCTACATGATGATCATGTTTATGCTACAACAACTCTTTGTCAGTGGATCTGCAATATTGTTAAATGTGGGAATTTGTTCTTCTCTTTACGTCATTTCTATGTATTATCTCTCTGATGAGATTATACTGCCTTAATACATGTTTGGATCATTGATGAGGCCTTAGTTCCTTCGCTTTCGCAATGACTCTATTATTATCACAATACAATGGCACGTGATCAACAATATCAGGAACTACTCCAAGTTCATTTATGAACATCATGATCCAGATTGCAACTCTTTGCTACTTCTAAAGTAATTATGTATTAGGTTTCTACTATTGAATCAATGGTTGCTTCACGTTTGGAACCTTTCCAACATACCGCTTAAGAGTAAACCAGTTTCTCCATATGAAATCTTCTCAAGATTTCATATATATAAATTGGGATTAGTTAAGCAATCTTCTAAATTTACCTCTATAGATCAAGTTGCTTTTCTCATATCGTTCATGAATAAATCCTTTAACAATCATTATTTTAACGATTGAAATATAGGGATGTCATTTTCTATAATATTAGAAATGCGATAATACTCCCACTATCTTCTTGTAAACACACAATTCGTCTTCAAATTTGATAAAATCAAACACTTTGACCTTTTCATCAAATCTAAGATTTCAACTCCAAGAGACTTCTCTTAACCTATAGTCATGGTATGCAACTGTTGCAAGCAAAATCCGAATGGACTTCAGCAAGGCTACAGGAGAAAGGTTTCACCAAGGTCAACACTTAACCTTTGCTTCTAACCTTGCTTTGTATATATGGATATTCCCATCCATATTGATTTTTTCCCTGTAAACTATTTACAAAAATTTATGGGTTTTATTTCATCAGGAGGCTTGACCAAGGTCCAAACGTTGTTCACATACGTCGAGTTCATCTCGAGTTTCATGGCCTCTTGTTGTCTCTTTTAAGTCAACACTTGACTTCATTTTGTTACAACTAGTAGGTTTATTATCCTGGATCAGTAATACCTGATTAGTAATCATGGATTCGCACCTTCTTGAAGGTCTAATGATCCTACTAGATTCACATAGAGCTGATATGTCCTCAGAAGTCTTTACTTCCTGATCAAGAGTATGTCCCATATCAGATATGGGATCAAACTCGGATTTATCTACTTGGTTAATT
The DNA here is from genome assembly GCF_002742605.1 of Olea europaea var. sylvestris. Taxonomy (NCBI): domain Eukaryota; kingdom Viridiplantae; phylum Streptophyta; class Magnoliopsida; order Lamiales; family Oleaceae; genus Olea; species Olea europaea. The sequence continues at coordinate 15,742 of NC_036246.1, forward strand.
ATATCTGTGGACTCTTGAACTCTTTCAAGTTCTATTTTGCTCCCATTGTCCTCCTCTAGAGTAAACATTTTCTCTAAAAGGACGATATGTTGTGAGACAAAGACTTTCTTCATGATAATAGAATTTATATTCAAATGTCTGTTTTGAATATCCCCACAAATACGTATTTATCATATTTAGTGTCAAACTTATTCGATTCAAGGCGCTTCAAATAAGCATCATGGCCCCAAACTTTCATATGAGATAAGTCCCACTGCCTTTCCATAACTCGTATGAATTTCTGTTAACCAACTTAGATGTGACATGATTTAGTTTGTTGCACACTGCAATCAATGCATGACTCCAAAATAATTTTGGGAGATTTACATGGCTTGTTATTAATCACATTATATCTAATAATTAACGATTCCTCCTTTTAGATACACCACTATGCTGCAGTATAAATGGAGGAGTCCACTGCAAGAGAATATCATTCTCTCTTAGATAATCTAAATTTTATCTTTAAGATATTCTCACTCGATCCAATCTTAATGTGAGGATATCTTTACCTATTTGTTTCTCTACTTCTAGTTTGAATCCCTTGAGTTTTTCAAGAGTTTCATGTTTGAGTTTTCATCAAGTATACATGATCATTGATGAAATAAGAGAAACATTACCTGACCTCATTTGACATGAGTCCATATGCATCACTATGCATTAGACCAGTAATTATGCTGACCTTTCTTCTTTTCAAGTAAAAGAAGATTTGGTCATTGTGCCAGACATGCATAATTTGTATTTGTCAAAATCAATTAATCACAAGTATACATCTCTATGTAACTTTGGAATTGCATTTCATGACAAAGTCCACCATGCCAGATTTAGGTAATAATTAGATTATCGCACTTATGCCTTATAATTTCTATACTCATTAGAAAATCCTTAGTATTTAGAATATAAATGTTATTTTGTGATTCACCATAAATTTTAAGATCTTAATCACGATAAGCAGGAACAACAAATTGTCCTTAATATTAAAATAGTTCATGTCTAAACATGAAATTCATTTTAATATTCCAGCTATGGTGGGTACAAAGCAATATTTCTCTAATTCCATTACTAAGCCAGAAGGCAACGGCAAGAAGTATACCCCTACAGGCAATGCAGCAACCTTTGCTTATTTTCAACGTGTAGGTTAACTTCTCCCTCTTACGGTGGTCTATCTCTATTTAGTTTCTCCATATTTGTATAAATATGAGATCCACATCTGGTATCTAATACCTGAGAAGCTAATGAAATAGTCATAAGCCTTGCAATATTTCTTCCAATGACCTTTCATTCTATAACAAAGACAAGGTTCATTAGATTTGATATTGTCCTTTGCTCAGACTGTTTTAACATATTGAATGCTTTCTCAAAGCCCCTTTAGATTTTCTCTTAACACTCTTAGAGGAATCAATGGTTTGACCACTACCAATTTTGATAAAGGGCTTAACAGTTCCAAGCATGTTAAGCAACTTAAAGAGTATGTATTCGAGCTTATTCATATCATAATTCATAATTAGTATGAATAACTCTATGACAGAGATTGCAGAACCAAGTCACTACTTAGTTCATGGTTCATGATTGAACTCAATTGAGATATCTCTCAACGTCAGTCATCTTTAGTGTCTAAGCATCGATTGAAGATTACTCTGTCATTTTGCACCGGTATAGTTGTTTGGAAGTCTCATATCCTTCCACACATGATTATTATCATACAACTCTTTGTAATGAAGAATTATGTATTAACATCTATACTCTCAAGTTGTTTTTGTAACTCAGGTGACATAGTTGCAAGCATCACATGCGTGCAATACTATCTCATCACTGTGCTTATTATAGTAGCCACATTTTCCTTAGTTGAGTCATCATCAAGTGTCTCTGAAAAATGGCTATTTAAGGACAACCAACTTTCTCATGCTTGAGAACAATTCTCAAATTGCAGTGTCAATCAAGAAGATTCAATTTAGTTGTTGGCATCCAGTATGCCATTCAAAGCATATGGTTACTCAGGATTCATTATAAATGTAAATGACGAAAAAGGAAAAGAATAATATATAAAATGTATCAATTAATTTAACATGGACTTTTATTAAATTAATTATACTCCCACTGTTTAACTCAAATTTATGACTCCCTCGCATAAATTTATGGAGTCCATACTTGACTCTCAGTGGACTGGGATCCCATCTGTTATATCAAGATCTTGAGTGTAATCAACAAACCTTAATAAAATATTTGGATAGATATTATTATCAATTGCATCTCCATACAACTCCCAGATCGTTAAGCTGACAACTTTTTGTCATTACACATCTTATATGTTAGCTTAACATGCCTCTAAAATTTATCTCCTTGAGTGTACTCAACAAGAGATAAACTTTAGTTAAGTCAAACCCATCATTCTGAAATATCCAATATTTTATAGTGTCAAATATATCCCTAATAGACTAGCCTTGAATGTACTCAATAAGTTGAGACGATTTGGGACTTTGATTTTTCACTATAATGATGGAAGGCGAAAGTAAAATATGACTTAATATTTTATTGAGGGGTTTTTGCATTCAAAGGTCTCATCATAACAATAATATATATTTTATCATACATCTACCATGCAAATAAATATATATATAACATAATATAATAGTGTGGACGATTATGAACTTTTACTATCTAGTCTTCCCGAGTTATAAGGAAGACTAGTTGATCAATTCTTAGGGGGTATAGTATTAAACAGTATCAATGCACCATCTCCATTGTCTCTTCCTCTTCTTGTTTCTTCAATTAGCCCAACTGCAACTTATATCCTATACTAGTTGGTACGCAGGCCTAAATGAAATTGGACTCGCAGGCCCATAGTAACAATAACGAACTCGCAGGTCCAAAATGATAACAATAATAATAGGCTCGCAGGCTCAAAAATAATTAAGAGCTCGCAGGCTCATAAAACAATAAGAATAAAATTAACCATTGAACACAACTACATGGTCGAGTCCATAATCGTCCACTAATAATACATTCATCACATAAATGTATGCATATATAATATCTAATATTATATCCTAACACGTTTCAAATTTCTAGCAATTAATTCTCTTTTAAACAAATGGATTGGAACAATTAAATAATTAATTAATCATATTAATCAATTAACTTAATTAGCAGGCATATTTAATTAAATATCAAATTATAGTCCAACTCTAATTTCACAATTATAGGTGGGATTATTTAATTAAAATCAATTTTTAATTAAATATCAAATTAAAGTCCAACTCTAATTTCAAAATTCAAGGCGATTAAAACCAAATTTTAATCAAATAACAAAATTAGAGTCAAACTCTAATTCTAAGATTATAGGGTGAACTTATTTTAATTAAAATTAAATTTTAATTAAATAAGGTATTAGGGCGAACCTGTTTAATTAAAATCAAATTTTAATTAAAACCAAATTAGAGTCTAACTCTAATCTTAAATGAAATTTTAGGGCGGGACAATTTAGTTAAAATCAAATTTTAATTAAATATCAAATTAGAATCTAATTCTAACTTCAAGAATATCTTCGGGTGAAAAATTAATTAAAATCGAATTTTAATTAAGTCCTAAATTAGAGTCCAACTCTAATTTAAATTGAATCAATATTTTAAACTAGGATAACACTCCTAAATAAAATAAAATTCAATTGGGGTCAAAGTTTAACATTTAAGTTAAAATCCAATTTTATCGAAAATATTAAAAATGTCATCAATTTGAAATAAAATTTTAATTTTGGTCAAAATTAAATTTATAGGTCAAACCCATTAAAATCAAATTTAAAAGCATTTCAAAATATAAATTCAAAACAATTCTGAAATTGTATTTTTTTTTTTTTGGACCCAAACTTGAATTTATAATCAGGACCTCCCAAATAAAGAAATTGCAGAGAAGCCCTTTCATTTATCAATTGCAATCAGACCCCTAAAAATGGAATTGCAAGAAAAGGGTCCTCAATATCAAATATTGCAAGAACTACCCTTACTTAAATAATTTACAAACTGACCCCAAAATGGATACTGCAAACGGAGGCTTGCAATTTCACAAATTGCGTCAGAGCCCCCTGCCTCCATTTCACGCAAAACCGACTGAAACCCTAATAATTTTTATTATTATTTTTTTATTTCTCTACTTGGCGACGCCGGCCCTCTCCCTGCATCGCCCGACAGCAGCAGCGTAGAAGCAGCCGGGTGCTGCTTCCATTGTAGCAACGCCCGACGTTGTCCACACCTGGGTAGCGGCGTTGTCTGCTGCCGGCTGCCCAACGCCGGCGACAACTATTGTCGCTGGTCAGTCCATCCATTAATTTTTTTTTTAAAGCCAAAAATACTATTTTCTTTCTCAAAACCAATTTTGAATATGAAAATTATTTTTCTTAATTGCTAGAAACATGAAAAACAATAACAATCAAAGATTAATTCCTAACAAACACAAAGTAGGCTCTGATACCACTGTTGGGAATCTACTTATACATGCACAGCGAAAAATTAAAATTATTTCGATTCCTACCGAGGATCCCTTTGTGTTTAGATAAAAATCGTGATAAAGATTGTACCTTTGAAGAATTCTACAAACCTTTTGCTTTTCTTTTCGTTCCAGCAATCTTGATTCGTCACCTACAACTATCCAATTGTCCAGCCTCCAACGGTAATCCACATAGAGAACAAGATTGCAGTTACCAAAGTTTTCTCCTCTTGTGCTAGCAAGAATAATTATGAGAAAAAACATATGAATTAAAAACACTAGCCATGTATTTATATAAGTCCAAACGGGCCTGGCCTGGTCCGGTCCAATATTTAATTAATTCATTTAATTAAATGCGGTCCATGAATTAATTAATCCAATTAATTAATTCGGACATATAAATAACCAACCCAATTAATTAATTTATTCAACGATTGTTAAATTAATTAATTGACAAATTGCAATATTTCAATTCTCTTTTATGTGTGACTCGTCAGGTTTCCTATCACGATGTCAAACGACGTGAAATATTATTTTGATTTAGTCAAAATTGATAAATTAAAATACCATTTTAATTTATCGTCAATTCACACTCGCCGTCCCAGATTGACATCTAGCAATATGTCAGAGCAATACACGTAACGGAAAATATCATGTGGTATGACAAAACCAAACTCGTTCGTTTATCGTGAAACTATAATCCCTTCGTCAATATGATCCAATCAATTATGAGATATAGAAGTATGTCAATCTCAATTATCGATCTTATCTTTCACTCCACTATTAAGTCAATATAAGTCGAAAACTCATTTTCGACTTATGAGTACACATTGGCCAAGGATTTCGTTATCGACTTAATTGAATGAAACGCAGATCATAATCTCTTACTATCTAAGAGTGACGAATCCTCTAATGGTCATTCACAGCCTTCATATGATTATTGACATACCCGAACGATGCCGTATTAGCAGCCCTTGGCAGAGAAACATCCAACACCATCAAAACATGACCGTCCTCATATAAGGTACTATGACAACCTCAAGTCAAAAGGACAATTCCACTACCGTTAGAGATTAACCACTGTTACTCAGATAGTTATCCATGTGAAATCTCTCGACGGGTCTCCAATGTTTTATTCTATAACAAAACATCAACGTGTTCATTTAAGTGTCACCACACTTTAACTTGTGAGATCAACTACTTATTTCATAAGTAAGAAATACCACACGTGATGGTCTATCTATAATAACGATATCCGTATCTCGTTATTACTTATCACCATAGATGATTTAAAATTAAATCAGATGTAATTTGTATCTCACAATCACAACTCCTTGTGATTAACAAATTACGAAGATTTGAATCTACGGACTCTATTATTTATTTAATTGTCTATTAATTAAATAATAGATCTGCCATTAAATTGTATTAATTATATATCAAAAGTATTTATGTCCAAAGTTGATTGGATCTAGGGCATAATACTTACAGTATGGAGCTATGAATTAATTAGCCTTACAATGCAAACACGACGGTAACTTTAATATGAAGTATATAACTTGTATATAATCTGTTTAAATGCTGCAATTTCAGAGGAAACTGTGTATCCTTTGCAGAAGCTATTATCGATGTACTTATGAAGGGTGTAATGTTAAGAAACAAGTGCAAAGACAATCCATGGACGAAGGCGTTGTGGTGACTACTTACGAGGGAATGCACGTGCATCTAGTGGAAAAACTTAGCGACAATTTCGAACAAATTCTCAACCAGATGCAAATTTATCCAGCTTTTTGATGTCTTCAAAGTTTGATCACTGTTACTAGTGGGTGGTTAATACATGAAGGATATATATATAACTAGTCTGTAAATGAGACAATCTTTTAATACATACATACATACATACATATATATATATATATATATATATATATATATGTGTGTGTGTGTGTGTGTGTGTGTGTGTGTGTGTGTGTGTGTGTAGCAACTCAATTTTATGCTTAAGGAATTGGAAACAAACTATGTATGATATTCGCTCTCATTAGTAACTGCGACTTGTTGCGTGTGTAAATTAGTGGATAGGTACCCATATAAACTTCCCCTGGTCTTTTCCTGCTGTTACATTTGGGTTTGGCACTGACATTTTCTTCGAGATAATGTATTAACTTTGATGGATTATACATTTGCCTGTCCAACTTTAAAACTTTTCTCTTTGATTTTTGTTTGTGTAATTCTATTTAGATGGTGTTTGGGAGTCATTTTTATGTAAAAATGCATTTTGAAATAGTAAATTGATGGGAAATATGTGGTTTAAAATTAATGATTTTTTTATTTACGTGTAATATTATTTTAATGAAGAATGTGTAGTTGAAAAGAAGAGAGAGAAAAATGCATTTTGAAAAAAATTCGTACCAAACGAGGCCTTAACATTTTAGTGGACTGACTCAATATTATCAATTGAACATATATAAACTTTGGATTTATGTCTACTCCCGAAGCTCCTTATTGGAAAGATGCTATCAATAATGAAATTGAGTCCATCATACAAAACCATACTTGAGAATTTGTTGATCTTCCACCGGGAAATAAAGCTTTAGGTTGTAAATATATCTTAAAAAAGAAGTTAATTAAATCAAATAGATCAATTAGATTAGTAACTAAAGAATATAGAAAAAAAAAAAAGGTCTTGACTTCTTCGATACATATTCACATGTTACAAGGACCACGTCCATTCGAGAATTGATAAAATATTTTGATATGAAAGATATGGGAGTTTTTGATGTCATACTAGGGATTAAGATCTTTAAGATAACTGAAGGGATGTCATTATCGCAATTTTATAATATTGAGGCCATACTTAAGAAATTTAAAGCGTATGACAATAACTTTGTCAAAACACCAATAGATCTAAGTTTACGTTTAGCCAAAAATACTGGTGAACATATATCTCAATTGGAATATTCATGTGTTATAAGTAACTTGATGTATATCACTAACTATACACGTCTGGATATAACATATGCAGTCAATAAATTAAGTATATTTACAAGTAATTTATAAAATGATCATTGGAAGACATTAACAAGGGTTCTTAAATATTGAAGACATAAGATAAATCAAGGATTACATTGCTATAAATATCATGTGGTGTTAGAATGATATTATCGATGCAAATTTGATATTTGACACAAATGATATAAAGTCTACAATCGGTTATGTTTTTACCATTGGAGGTGGAGTCGTGTCCTGCAAATCTTCTAAACAAACGTGTATAACTTGATCCATGATAAAATTTGAGTTTATTGCTTTACATAAAACTGGAAAAGAAGTAAAATGGCTTCATAATTTTCTCGAGAATATTTTATGTTGGAAAAAGTATGAATAATGGTAAATCTTGACTTATTCATCGAAAACATAATACCTGACAGAACACTATTAAACATCTGATTTCAAATGGTATAATATGTGTTAACTATGTTAAATTGAAGGAAAAAATAGCGAATCCTTTGATGAAATGATTACCAAGAGATCAAGTGTACCATCTATCTTGGGGATCAGGCTTGAAGCCCATTGACTAGAATCATTATGGCGGTAACCCAACCATATTGATTAGAGATCCCAAGATCTTGATTCAATGGAACAATAAAGTTATAAATGATTCGTACAAGAACTTATATGCATTCCTATAGAATAAAAGTGCTAGATTGTTTAGTGTACAAGGATATGTTACACTTTTAATGATTTCTATATCTTGAACGAAGCTAAGAGAAATATGATATGATATTATAGGAGATCTCCTATATAAGTGTGAAGTAGGTGAGAATTGAGGCTTAAATTCGTTTAAAGCACATAGGAAATCAAGAGTTGTTTAAGGCCAAAATAAACCCAACCATGAGAACCGAAATTGTTAGAGAAGTTATTGTGTTGGTGTAGTTGTTTTGATTTCAACAATGGATGAATCGTTCAAGATATCATATCCACCAATTAATCCTATAAAATCTATTATATTCTACTAAGGAAGGTTTAATGTCAAAAGCCACCTCTCTTGATGCTATAAATTGTCATATGTACTCCTTTTTTGTTAGAATATAATTTCTATTCATGTAGGGGATTGTTGGAAAATAGTTGAGGAAAAGTTGATTTTTATCGAATTTTAACCAAAATTTGCATGAGTTCTGCCCCTCAAATTGAACAAAAAAATGGTCAATGATGATCTACTCGTCAAATAGATGCATTTGGTATATTTGAACATCGAAAACTAATTTTTAGATGAATGAAAAATTAGTGAATAAAGTAGGGTTGAAAAATATGATTTTTGAATTTAAAAATGAAAATTCAATAAATAAGACAATCGCTCGAGCGGCAGCCTGATGCCAAGTAAGAGGTGAGTCACTAAAATGCACGCTCGAGCGGCAATTGGGCAGTAAGCGAACGACATATCAAAATTGATTTTTGGATTGTGTCACTTCGTGTGCACCTCTTCAACCTCTATAAATTGTATCCTTATGTGTTGGTTTCATTCACTCTCATTTTATGCAATCAAAGCATATTACATAAAATCATAATCTTTTCATAATTTTGCATCAAAACTCGTTCTTTTTTCATATAAAAAGGACTGCAAAACTTCGTTTGGTTTGCCATAGCTTGTGATTTGAAGTGCTACCATCACAATAAGTTGATTTTTGTATATTGGGGACAATTGCCAAACCACTGTCGGCACCTGTACAAGGCAAAAATTTTTATTAAGAGTAAAGAGTCCAACTCTTGCTTTGAATCTTTTACATTTCGTTCTTTTGGTGTTATTATGTCCAACCTTCCATTTGATTATGGGTAGGTATTGGTAGGTTTAAGTTATTGAAATAAAGAAATTACCTTGTGCATTTACAAACAGCAATTTTAACACTTCAGGAAATAGCACAACCAACTTTCAGTGGGTTGATTTCTATTTTGGTCACTGACTTTGTCAATTAACTTAATTTGTTTCAATCAAATAACAAAACTTCAATTTACCTCAATAATAGTCATTCGGTTAGTCTCGTTACTAAATTTAATGTCACGTTTCTTTTTGAAATTAAAATTTAAATAGTAACTCGGCGTTTCCTATATTTTTAGGTAAATATGTGATCTAATGATGTTGTGACCATAAAATTTTAAAATAAATTGTATATTGAAAATTGATGACTATCACACCATACTCAAACCTGTAATTTCAAGATTCTGCCCGAGATATATATAATAAATTGAACGCCAAGATACAAAATAATTCACAAAATAAATTACTTAACATACGGACATACTAATATACCAAGTTCCCTAAATCGTTGGAAAAGAAGAAGTTTTAAACGCATTGTATCTCTAAAAATCATTACACCCTCTTCTTGGTATGGTAGCAAATCAGAATCAATCAATCTATACATCCTACACACTCGTTTTATGTGTGAAAATCAATTCATGCAAGTACTTACATAATGAAGCCCATTTTTTGTCCCTTTATTATATGCTTTCTTATCTATGTACCAGAATGAATGATTTGGACAGATATTCCAGCATTCTTTTCAACTTGAAGCAAATGCACCTTCCATTTTTCTGCACACTGTTATCCATGGTTTGCTTCTCATTCTCTTGTTTGTGATCCTCAATGTACATCTCTATGAATAGACTAGAAAAACTTCCACCCAATTCAAGTTACTAGTATATATAATCTATTGCTTTTAGCAGAATTAATCCCTTATTCGGGGATAGTGAATGAGGCATCTTCATCTACAGTCTTGTGTTGTATTATATTGAAGATCGATATATGACCTCAATTAGGTAATACCGTTTTAAAAACGAAAAGAAATTTTAAGACCAATGAGCTGGATTGAACACGAGTCCGCTAGACGAGATATTCACTACTTGCTCCCGCAACGACTAGTACCCATACTCGTACCATCAAAAGGTCTTATTCCAACTAGACTTAGTAATAAAATATAAATTTTATTGTACCATTGATTCTGTTTCAGTTTGACATTTACAAGATTTAAGGATAAATTATCATTTTTACAAAAAAAAAAAAAAAAGGATTAAACAGTAAAGTCGCCAAGAACAAAACTGAAAGGTTGAAATTCCGATTTTGTATTTATAAGTTCAAAGCCAAAGCCGTCCAGCCACATGCGATGGCAGGGGTAATTTGGGCAGTGAGTATAAGAAATAAAAGAAAGGAATCGGAATTACAGGTACGGCACAATTTTTCTCTTTGATCCCTGGAAATAGGGTTGGCAATGGCTCGGCCCTTAATGCCACGAGCTTGGCTCGTGCTCGTGGCGAGCCGAGCTCGTGGGCCGAGCCGAGATTCGACTCGTGGGCTCGCCTAAATTTTTTTTTTTTTTATATAGAAAATAAAGAATAGAGTTTTAAAAATAAAAAGTGTTAAAAAATACAAATAATTTAACGAAAACAAATTTTTATTTTTTTTATTTATATCATATTGTAATTTGTAATATTTTTTATAAGGTATAACTATATAAAATATTTATATAATGAAAACGAATTTTTTTTTGAAATATATTTACAAAAAATATTTTTTTGATTTCTTTTTAAAGTTAATAAAGAATAGAGTTTTAAAAATAAAAAAGTGTTAAAAAATACAAATAATTTAACGAGAACAAGTTTTTATTTTTTTTATTTACATCATATTGTAATTTGTAATACTTTTTATAAAGTATAAAATATTTATATAATGAAAACGAAATATTTTTTGAAATACATTTAAAAAATATTTTTTTTTATTTCTTTTTAAAGTTAATAAAATATAAACCCTCCTCCTTTATCCGGGCTTGGGACCGGCTACATCAATTTTAAGTAGGCGGAGTTAAAAATTGTACACGAACAACTTGTTGTAACGTGTACAATTTTTTTTAAAAAAATTAAATTAAACGATTAAAAAATAAATAAAAATTTGATTAATATAATTAAATCAAATATCACTTACCTGACGACATGCAATTTCAGCGTATTTATCTTGTAGTCGAAAATGAGCGTCCTGCCAATCCTTCACACACATTAACGCTTCCAAAACATCTTCTTTCAGTCGGCTCCTGACATCAGTCAAAACTCTTTTACCTGCACTAAAAACAGACTCCGAAGCAACAGTGCTAACCGGAGGTGTCAATAGATCTTTCGCAATTGCAGAAACAATTGGCCAATGTCTTTCATACTTTCGCCAGAATTCAATTACTTCTTCTGAAGTTTTTTTAATTGTTCTGTCTGTTGGCATATTATGATTGAAATAATCAATTAATTCGGCAGGCATCGCATTTTGAGTTTCGGCCGATGTTTGATGAGATGCAGATGTAGACGACATGGCACTAGATGTACACATTGCAGTTGCATCATATCTAAATGTATTAATGCCCTGAAATAAATTCATTATTTCCGCAGCATCTTCTTCAGTTTCAGCAGAAGGAGTAGGTGCAGTAGAGGGTACCCGACTAACATTTGCACAAATTCTTTCCGCATATAAATCATACATTCCACATAATGTTTGCTCTAAATTCTTATAGGTGATAGGTGTATCAAGTATTAAAACTTTATTGATTTGATCAATTACGTATTTAGTTCCCGAAATATTATATCGGGGGTCCATTGTGCATGCTAAAGGAAATAACATAGGCAGTTCTTCCCAATATTTTCTAAACTTTAATTCCATAGCAATTAAAATTTCACTAAAAGTAGGATCATTTTTATATTTATGGAATGATCTTGCAATTATATAAAGGCGTTTAAGCACCATACAACTTGTGGGATAATAAACACCAGATAAAATCTTTGTAGTCTCATAAAAAGATGTCAAAAATCGTTTAACTTTCAAAACTAAAATCCAGTCGGATTCATTTAACATACCATCATCATCACTTCTAACATGTCTATTATTGTAAAAGTCAGTTATTAAACTTTCGAAACCTTCACATGATTTTAATAGCAAATATGTAGAGTTCCATCTATGACCTACGTCGCTAACAAATGTTTTAGCAGTCATCACTCCTAGTTCGGCACAAAAATCTTCAAATGCTTGTTTTCTACTATGAGAGATCGTAATATAAACTAATGCATTCCTAATCCTTTGAAGTTCATCATTTATATGTTTTAAACCATCTTGCACAATTAAATTCAAGATATGATACACACAACGAATATGAAACAAATACCTACCAAAATCAGGTTGAAGTGCCCTATACAATTTATCGACGACTACCTTATTAACGCTAGCAATATCAAAAGTAAAAGATCGAATTTTACTCTCACAATGATATACTCTAACAATACTGATAATAGCATTATATATATTATTAGTATTGTGAGGAAATTCAATAATTCTAAAAGCAATAATTTTCTTATGCATACACCAAAGTGGGTCTATATAGTGTGCGGTTGCAACTATATATGCTCTTTTATTAACCCCTTCCCATATATCAGAAGTTAAGGATATAACACTCCCATATTGTTGCAAATCCATAATTAATTGTTGTTTTGAATTATTGAAATAATTTATTGTATCGGCACGAAGAGTATTTCGACTTATCCCAACGTACCTCGGTTGTAGATATTCTTTCACGAACGAGACGAAGTGTTGGTTGTCTGCAATAGCCAGAGGCAACTCAGTGGCGGCAACAAATTTCACCATTCCAGTTTGAATCTCGTCCTCCGAATACACCCACGTGGATAGGGGTGAAGTTGTAGAACCGACGCCTGGACTGGCAAATTGTAATTGTGTTTGACCAGCTGGAAGAAGTCCGTGTCTGGCTGCACATGATTTGTAGTGGCGGTTGAGATGAGTGGTACCAATTCCTTTTTGTCATGCCAATCTTTGTTGGCAGTATTTACATACTGCTTTAGATTTTGCAAGGTCATCAACGACTTTTCCCGTTGAAATCAACTTAAAGTGATCCCAACATTTTGCTTGTTTTTTGGCCTTTCGCTTTTCCCTCGCATCTGGGATATTTAATTGCTGATCTTCATCTTCATGTTCCGCTTCGAAAACGTTAATATCATCCAAATCAATTGGAATGTGGCTTCCCTGACCGTGAATGTGAACATCTTCAGGTATCGGTATGTCATTTAGACTGGCAAATTCATTTGAAAATTGACTTTGCGGCGTACTAGGCAATTCTCCATGATGTGGCAATGGCTCACATCCTGTATCGAACAAACTCTTAACAAATGAACGTTGATCCATTTCTGTGATTGTTTATGATGAAATCTTGACTAGATGAATATAAATGTAGTGAGATTGTGAGAATTGAGAATTGGATGAATTGAAATTGTAACTAATAAACTGGAAAAATTGAATTGATATTGTATATTTTGTAGCACAAGAGAGTAAAAACTCGATAATTGATATAATAAAAGATAGTTGAGACTTGAGAGAGTTGTAATCTTGGAAGAGATTGATATGAAAAAAAAATTTTGGGGGAAGGGGGTATTTATAGTAAAAAAATGGGGAAAAAAAAAAGAAAAAAAAAGTTCTGTGACCGTTCAGTGACCGTTCTGATCACTGAACAAAAGTTCAGTAACCAGAACTGCCACTGAAGATAGGCTCGTCTACACGGTGAGCCGAACGGGCGAGGCCCGCTTGGCTTGTGCTCGGGCTCGTGATTTCACGAGCCCGAGCCGCCCACGAGCCCATTTTTCACGCCGGCTCGGTCCAATTTACATCCCTACCTGGAAATAAATAAATTCTAACCCTTTCCACATCAAGCAGCGATAGAGAGAGGGATACTTTTAAAATTGACTTAGTCAAATCACCTAAAGTCTAGATTGACTTCTCAATAAAGGGATATTATGAAAATAGCATATCCAATATTAAAAGACAAAAATACACTTAAATACATTATACAATTACAAAAGTTGATTTTTTTTAAAAGACATCAATACCCTTTTACTTAACAAATAAAAACCAAACACTTTCTATTTTTCTTATCTATTTACTTTAACACGGATAAATAAAACATTCTCATCCTTTATCTGCTTTAACCGTAAAAACTAAAAAATTTATCAAATCGGAAGTCGAAAAATTTGTGGACATCAATCTCGTCAGTTCGATAAGTTTATATACGCAAATTTAATATTGTTTTCGTTAAATTATTGTAAGTTTAAATCGATAAATTGTATTTCGACATTTATGGTAATATAGATAAAAAAAAGAAATTAATAGATCCGTAATTTTTTAAGATCTAATTTTTTAAGCATTTGACCAAAAAAATTCATCTGCATATATTGCTGGACGAGTATTGAGTCTTAGCAGCTCGGCATGCACAGGTGATTCGGCTGTTTGACCGGTTGTTAAACCTAAACAGCCGGCTGTTTGTCAACTATTTTTCTTTTTCTTTTTTTTTTTCCATTTTATAGGTTATTTTTATTGCTCTTGATATTTTTCTTGTAATTAAAAACTCTGTTTCGACATGCAGATATAGTAGTAGTCCCAGTTTGTTACTTTAGTGATTTCGAATTTGAAGAAAGAGATCAATGGGTATGGAAATGGACAAGTGCTAGACGTGGTGGTATTGCAATTTCCATATCATCAGGTACATCGTATGCAGAACTCTATAATGATTTACAGAACAAGTTGAATGTTGATCCTTCTCAGTACAACATCGAATTGAAATTTAAATTCAGTGAGCATGCATCAGTTTCGATTCCACCTATAATGATTTCTTCTGCTGATGAAGTGAATTATCTGATTGAATTAAACAATAAGCACACGACTCCTCTTTGTGTGATTTTAGTAAGAAAGGATGTCGTCGAAGATGAACAAATAGACTTGGGAGATGGGGATCACAATGCTAATGATTTTTGATATACGATAGAGATAGCTCGTGAAAATGATGTGGTTACTCTAGAGACAGTTGCACACAGAATCCCCTCTGCAGCTCGTGACGACGAGAATGAAAATGCAAATACATTTACAAACGAAGAGTTGATTGCTTTATCTCGGCAGAGGCATGAGTGGGGTGGGACCTCAGGGGCTAGATTGAGTGGACCGTCTTCTAACTTCTCACGTGTGGTTCCCGATAATGAGAATTTGTATGTCAAGCAACTGTTTGAAACGAAGAAAGATTTGCAAGAAGCCGTGCACCTAATTGCACTGAAATACAACTTTGAGTTTAGAGTGAAAAAATCAAATAGGTCGTTATTGACGCTATCATGCGTAGATGACAGTTGCAGTTGGCGTTTATGAGCAACGAAGATGGACACGAATGAGTGCTTTGTAATTCACAAATATACACGGGAACATACTTGTGAAGTGGGAGTTTGTCGCAATGATCACAGGCAAGCTCGATCTTGGTTTATTGGTCGACAGATAATGTACAAGTATCAGGATCCACGGACAATCTACAGAGTATCGGACATCATTAATGATGTTCATCGAAAGTATAGAGTAGTCATGAACCACTAAAAGGCCTGGAAGGCCAAATAATGCGTGTTGGAGGATTTAATGGACTCGACAGAAGAAAGTTATGCTAAATTGGCCAGGTATTGCCATAACATGAAGAAAACTAATCCTGGCTCGGCATTTTTTATTGAGACGGAGGCCGAGAACTGCTTCAAAT
Organism: Olea europaea var. sylvestris; assembly: GCF_002742605.1. Lineage (NCBI taxonomy): Eukaryota > Viridiplantae > Streptophyta > Magnoliopsida > Lamiales > Oleaceae > Olea > Olea europaea. The sequence goes on from NC_036246.1 coordinate 31,842, forward strand.
TCTTCTTTATGTCTCTTGGACAATGCATTCGGGGATTTCGAAATACTATGCAACCCTTAATTCTAGTCGACGGTACAACTCTGAAATCCAAATACCAAGACAAGTTGATTATTGCTACATGTCAAGATGCCAACATCCAAATCTACCATATTGCATTCGGCATAATTAATAATGAGAATGATCTGTCGATGCGTTGGTTCTTTACAAAGCTCAAGGAAGTAATCGGAGAAGTCGAGGACCTTGCATTTGTAACCGATCGGGGACAGTCTATAATAAATGGTATCGCTGAAGTTTTTTCCAATGCACATCATAGGTATTGCATGTACCATATACAAGGCAACTTGAAGACTAGGTATCGAGGCAAAGGCATCGTTTCACTGTTTAGGAGAGTGGCTGAAACTTACAGTATTGAAGAGTGTAATAGGTACATGGTTGAAATAGGAAGCAAATCATTCGAGGCATGTGACTATCTAACGAAAATTGGGATTGAATATTGGGCTCATATTTTTCAGGATGTCGATACAATATGATGACGTCAAACAACGCGAAATCTCTCAATGCATTATTCAAGAGGTATCGAAAGTTACCCATTCTTGCACTGATTGAAAATATCTGTAGGAAGCTGCACTAGTGGTTTCACGATCGACGTACGGAGTCACATAATTGCACAAGCGTGCTAGCCGCAGCGCAAGAGGTAAAGCTCTTTAAGGCTGCAGAGATTGGGAGAAAGTTAAATGCCGAACCACTAAACGAGTCGCGCTTCTCTGTGGAATATGCACGTCATACGACATACATGGTAGATTTCACTGATGAAACAGGTACTTGTAAACAATTTCAGTTAGAGAGTTTTTCATGTGAGTATGCAGTTGCAGTGGCTATGTATCGAGGACTTGCAGCGAGGACATTTTGCTCTCCTTATTACACTGCTAAAAAATGGAGAGTTGCGTATGTTGAAACCATATTTTCACTTCCAAACGAAGTCGAGTGGGAAGTTTCCAATCATATTCGCCCATTCAATACATTGTCACCACCTCTCATTGAATCACGTGGTCCTGGACGTCCAAGTACTTCTAGAATACCATCTACTGGAGAGTTTTCCTGACCACGAAGGTGTAGCAGGTGCAAATCAATAGGACATACTCTCCAATTTTGTACAAGTCAAGTTCCCCTAAATGACAGTTAGAGCATTGTGTATTGTTGTCGATCTGAAATAAACAGTATTTACATCTGGATAATCAACATTCAAATTTTAGCTCGTATTTACGTTTAAATAAACAGTATTTACATCGGCATAATCAATATTCAGATTTCAGCTAGTATTTACATTGAAATGAATAGTATTTACATGAATAATTAAAAACAATTGTGAAAAATAGTTATAAATAATTACAAATATTAATTACAAAAAATATTTACAAATAATTTATGGATCAAAATTAAATTCGTATAAATCACACGCTAACTTATTTCGCCAATTCGGTATTTATGACTGGTTGATTCCATCAACTTTATGTGCTATACTAAATTCTATGTATTTGATTGCGAAAATCCCACAATCACCTCTGCAAATGAACAAATATGTGTTACTTCGGTTCCAATTACGTAAGAACTGATTACTAAATTTTAAAAAATAAAGATTAAAAAGACTTACGATATAGACTGTCTAGTCGTCGTCGTGTCCTACACGATGGTTAGTTTGTCCTCCATAGTGAAGCCCGCATGTCTAGCCATCAGAGGAACGATCACAGTCACCGGCTCTAAGTTCTGCTCGAGCTACCCCTGTGTCAGATATGAATGATCGGGGTCGTACACATATATCGTCGAATCAGGGAACATGATCTCCAGTGCAATGCCGTGCTGATTCACAATCACTAGAATGTACAAATGCGTACAACCCTCCCATGGCTTTCCCCTAACACTCGGTGATAGCCCGATGACCCACTCGATCATATATGCAGGACATACTTGTTACCTAGAAGTTGGAGCGATGATGCGAACCTGAATAGCAACGAACACTATTGAACCCACACGAGAGTAACACCAATCCCAAGAATGCCAATTTGATTCGAAGTTTACGGATTTAATTCCTAAACGATGAATTAGGCAACCAACAATATATTAAATCGAATACCTCCTAATTACACAATTTAAGAACCTCAACCAAGGTTTTGAACGCCACAAGAAATCCCAACCGGATCCCTTGATAAGTTCAAAGTCCCGAAGAACAAAGGTTTGGAAGTAAATCGCCTCTCTAAATTAATTTTCAAATCGAAATCTGTTCAATAATGAAAGATAGAAAATAATTTATACTACCCTAGGAAACAAGGAAACCACGAAACAAAGAATGTACAAGAACATTGCACAAACTTCTACAAAATGACTATCAAATCGGCATTCCCCGTTCATTCATGCTCCATTTTATCAATTAATGAAAAAATTGTGTAAAGACAGATTAAATTACAGCCTATTCAAAAAAGGAAAAAATTGTTCATATTAATAATCCTCACTTCAAATTTTGAATGCCTAAGTACGGCTGAATCTATCTTCAAAAGTTGTGGGGTCAAATTTATGCCAAAAAATTAGCTTCAAAAGAGTAAATAATAAGTAAAAATATTAAATTTGTAGAACTCGGCAATTCATGGCCTCCAAATAAATAAATGACAGTCCTAGATCTTTATATGTACAATGACATGAAGATTTTAATCTGACACTTGATATTTACAATGACATTAAAAACTGAACTTTGAAGTCTTAATTATCCATGAATCTAATTATGCATAGAGGTAAACATTAGGATGAAAAGTTTAATTAAGCTCAAGAATGACATTTTTCGTATCGTTGCGGTCATTGTACAAGTAGTCATTGTTAGCACTTTAGAGTGTATATATTTTGGAATACAAAAAAGATATCAAAATATTTAAAGCAACCTTACTATGTCCAAAACATTAATAGATTATTTAGTTTAGTGCTAAGTAAGACGAAGGGCAAAGATCATCCTTATGGTTATTGAGCAAAGATGAAGAAGGGTACATATTTGTGCCCATCCTGAGTCATCTTCCTGTTTCCTTAGCAATTGTCAATTGAGAACCTGCAAAGATTTACAACAATGAATTACTAACATAGTTGAGAGACAAGGCATTCATGCTAATATTCTTTAAAGAAAATGACAGCACACTACAGTATGTAGCAAATTCGCTTTCTGCCCAAAAACCTCTGATAGCAGCCTTCTTTGTTCTTTTGAACAGCTTGCTTAGAAGACTTGTTTGAGATGTTAAAATGTAAATTTTTCCCAACTTTAAAAGACTGGGTATAAAAAACTACATCAAGTTCACCACCTGGAAATGAATTAATAAATAAAGAATAAAATATGAAACTTATGATGCATTATAAATGACAAAGAATGTACAATAACATTGCACAAACTTCTACAAAATGACTATCAATTTGGCATTCCCTTTCCTTCATGCTCCAATTTATCAATTAATGAAAAAATTGTGTAAAGACATATTAAAGTACAGCCTATTCAAAAAGGGAAAAAATTGTTCATATTAATACACTTCAAATTTTGAAGGCCTAAGTACGGCTGAATTTATCTTCAAAAGTTGTGGGGTCAAATTAATTGCCAAAAAAATAGCTTCAAAAGAGTAAATAATAAGTAAAAATATTAAATTTGTTGAATTCAGCAATTCATGGTCTCCAAATAAATAAATGACAGTCCTAGATCTTTATGTGTACAATGACATGAAGATTTTAATCTGACACTTGATATTTACAATGACATCAAAAACTGAACTTTGAAGTCTTAATTATCCATGAATCTAATTCTGCATGATGGAGGTAAACATTAGGATGAAAAGTTTAATTAAGCTCTAGAATGACATCTTGCGTATCGTTGTGATCATTATACAAGTAGTCATTGTTAGCACTTTAGAGTATATATATTTTGGAATACAAAAAAGATATCAAAATATTTAAAGCAACCTTACTATGTCCAAAACATTAATAAATTATTTAGTTTTGTGCTAAGTAAAACGAAGGGCAAAGATCATCCTTATGGTTATTGAGCAAAGATGAAGAACGGTGCATATTTGTGCCCATCCCAAGTCATATTCCTGTTTCCTTAGCAACTGTCAATGGAGCACCTACAAAGATTCACAATAATGAATCACTAACATAGTTGAAAGACAAGGCATTCATGCTAATATTCTTTGAAGAAAAGGACGACACGCTAAGTATGTAGCAAATTTGTTTTCTGCCCAATTTTAATAATTTACTACTTGTGATTTACACATGCGCAATGAATCTTCCATAACATGTTCACATATAAAGTGCAATTTATACTTTCAAAACCTCTCCCAAACAACATCGTACTTAAATAAAATAATTTTTGATCTCCAAAAACTACTTTTAGACTTTGAGAAATGCACTTCCAAAAACAGTCTAAATATAAGGCACCTTTTAACTAAACATAATGATGGAATAGCAACAAAAGGAGAAATGATCAAAAGGAGAAACATAGCAACAATTTACACAAATGATTAAATATAAACATTACATAAAATTTTCGAAAAATGAAGGGGGAACAAAACGAAAAAACTACAATTTGCTCAATGCATTTTACCAGAAGGATCTATGTATGTTAGAGATATACTTTTTGTCTGTTGGATTGAATGGGTGGAAGTGAGCTTCCCAGAATATGCCTTGCAAAAAACAATTGAATGAAAAGCAAATTAATCAGTAATTATAAAGTTGAATGAAAATATTTACCAGCTTCCAAAATTAATGTGTAAAAGCAAAAGAATTCTAATAAATGAAATTATCATATTATTAGCTGAAGATGATTTCCTAAATACCCAAAAATTAAACTGGAGAAGAAAGCAAAAAGTTTTAATTTTTATTTTTGTGTCAAGAATTGACTGCCAGTAAACAATAACTATCCAAAAAAAAATTGACCAAATACAGATCTAAAGTCGGAACATCAGTTTTAATTTTATTTTTGTGTCAAGAATTGACTGCCAATAAACAATAACTATCCCGACATAAAAATAATCGACCAAATACAGATCTAAAGTTGGAACATCAGTTTTAGTTTTATTTTTACGTCAATAATTGACTGCTAGTAAACAATAACTATCCCAACAAAAAAAATAATCGACCAAATACAGACCTAAAGTCGGCAGATCTAAAGTCTGAACATCATCGAACGAGCCAAATTAAACCCGGAGAACAAGTTAAAAGGAAAAACTATCGATTAACTAAAATTAGATTAAAAGGAAGATTGCTAGCTTAGAATAAAGTAGCAGGCATCAGATCTTCATATTCAAATGTTAATCATCATAACTTGGATGTCATGTGGCCTCTCTTCCTTAGAAGTGTCTGCTGCAAGAAAATGTGTACGGACTGCTCCTTTGAACCTTTGCCCAAGAGGAAAAAAGTTAAATGGTCGCTTGAGGATTTCGATTTCACATTTAAAACTGAGATTTTGAGTAGAGATTGGTTAGGGTTTTCAATATTTTGCGAGAAGGGCAATTCTCTCTAATAGTTTTTAAAATAATCAAAAATGGAAAATTTATATTTAAACCCATATGATTTCCATTCTTTAAAATAAAGAAAAATGGAAAAATGAGAACCCTACGTGCGGTTCTATTTAACATTTTTTAAAATAAAGGAAAATGGAAAATTTCAATTTTATTTAATCAAAAATGGCAAATTACAATTATAAAACCACCGTTTGATTTCCATTCTTTGGTCACAAAAATGAAAAATATAATCGCTATGCCATCAAAAAACACAGAATTTTATATTTTAAAAATACAAAAAAATGGAAATCTGCTATTTTTCAATTGAAAGAAAATGAAAAGGAATGATCATATTCAGTTCCGTGACTATCTAAATAAACAATTCTTATTTTCATGACCGCAAATTGAAAAAGAGTTAAATGTTAAAATTTTAATAAATAAATTAAAATTATTAGCTCCGTTATTGGAAATAAATTATTAGAAATTTATCGGGGGAAAATATGTTTAATTAAAATGGAAAATAGAGAACCTAGGTTTGATTTCCATACTTATTTTTCAATTTTATTTCATCAAAAAATGGAAAATTACAAATATATTTAACCACCATTTGTTTTCCATTCTTTGACCATAAAAATGAAAAAATATAACTGTTACATGTTATATCAAGACATCATATTCTCTTGAAATAAATTTCTGGACATTTATTTGTGAAAAAATGAATATAGGTTAACCGTACGTGCAATTCAATTGATTGAGTTCCTAGACTATCTAAATAAACAATTGTTATTTCCATGATCGCAATTAGAAAAATACTTAAATGTCAAAATTTTAATAAATACTTAATAAATAAATTAGTTTGCATTGGAAATGAATCATTAGAAATTTATCAGCGGAAAAAGGTTTTTAAAAAATGAAAAAAAGAGAACTCTACGTGCTGTTATCCGTACATTTAATCAAAAATGAAAAATTACAAATATATTTAACCATCGTTTGATTTCGATTCTTTGACCATACAAATGAAAAAATATAACCGTTATATGTTACATCAAGATTTTGGACATTTATTTGTGGATAGATTAACAGTACGTGCGATTCAATTGATTCAGTTCGCAGACTATCTAAATAAACAATTCTTATTTTCATGACCGCAAGTCGAAAAATATTTAAATGTCAAAATTTTAATAAATACTTAACATAAATTAGTTTGTATTGAAAATGAATTATTAAAAATTTATCAGCGAAAAAATCTGTTTAAAAAAATTGAAAAAAGAGAACCCTACGTGCGGTTCTCCTCAATATTTTAAAATAAAAAATGGAGAAATTTATCAGCGAAAAAAGGTGTTTAAAAAAATGAAAAAAAGAAATGGAGAACCATACGTGCGGTTCTCTTTGATATTTTTGATAATTTCAATTTTACTTAATCAAAAATGGAAAATTACAAATATATTTAATCACCGTTTGTTTCCCATTCTTTGACTGAAAAAATATATCCATTACATGTTATCAAGACATCATATTCTCTTGAAATAAATTTTAAGATATCTATTTGTGGAAAAATGAATATGGGTTAACCGTACGTGCGATTCAACTGATCGACTTCGCAGACTATCTAAATAAACAATTCTTATTTCCATGACCACAAGTCGAAAAATACTTAAATGTTAAAATTCTAATAAATACTTAATGTATTGCATTGGAAATGAATTATTTGAAATTTATCAGATAAAGAAAAATGGAAAATAGAGAACCTTACGTGCGGTTCTTGAAACATTTTAAAATAAAGAAAAATGGAAAAGAGAGAACCGCACGTGCGATTCTCAGTACATTTTTTTAAAATAAGAAATGAAGAAAGAACCATATGTGCGATTCTTTTGAATATTTAAACTAAAGAAAAATAGAAAATAGAGAACCATATGTGCGGTCCTCTCTGATATTTTCAAAAATTTTAATTTTACTTAATCAAAAATGGAAAATTACAAATATATTTAACCACCGTTTGCTTCCCATTCTTTGACCATAAAAATGAAAAAATATAACCGTTACATGTTACATCAAGACATCCTATTCTCTTGAAATAAATTTTTAGATTTTTGGAAAAATAAAAAAATGAAAAATGGAAAACCATACGTGTGGTTCCTCATGGGAGAACCATACGTGCGGTTCTGCTTCCATACGAAACAAAGTAAAATTTTCGATTTCTTTATTTTTTTTCTTTTCTTTTCTTTTTACTGATGAATATGTTACTACTTCATTATATTAGTCTACCCTAATCTCGCCCCCTTCAAATTGCAGCTGCTTCAAGCGTCATGACTGTTTGGGTGGTGTTTGTTGGTCGTCGACCTGGGATCTACAACACATGGGGGGAAGCGAAGACCCAAGTTGAAGGGTTTCCTAATAATTGCCACCAGTCTTACGATAAGAGGAAAGATGCTGAGAATGATTTGCGAGCATTTCGCACTGGTGGGCCTTCACCCAAGGTAATTTCTCTCTTTTTTTAAATTTATCTATTATTCGCCTTCGCCTTAATTATATTTTACAGAAAATTTTTGTAGAGAGGGAATGTATATGTTGTTTTTGTTGGTCATAAGCTTGGAATTTACAGTTCTTGGTACGAAGCAAAGAAACAGGTCGACGGATTCCTAAACAACTCTTTCAGGGCTTTTAAAACAAGAGATGATGCAGAGAAGGCTGTTGCAGAGTTTGCTTCCTCTAGCAATCAAGTCGTTCAGAATGAAAATGAAGATTTTTTGAATGTTCAATTAGAGATTCAATTGAAGCTATCAAATTTAAAACTTTGATAGCATTGTTTTTTGTCCTCTTAATTAATATGTCTGGATATTTTATGTAAATATTTTATGTACTAATTTATAATATCTGTTTTTTGTTATCATTAGCCTCATGTCCGTATTTATTACTTTATTTGAATTACAAAGTATTATTATAGTTTATTATCAACTGACAAATTTTCCCACATGCTTCCCCTTACTGTACTATGTAGTTTTACATTGAGTGTAAGTTTAGTAGTGTAATTTTCAATAGTCCACAAAAGACATAGAAGCCTTTCAAAAGTAGTTCTTTGCTGGTAATATTTTTCTAATTCAAGTACTGGTGTTTTAGCAACTTTATGATTTTAACAGTTCGCTATCGATATTTTTTGCTTCGACTCTAACTTCATTTTGTACTTTCCTTTCTAGACTCTCCCATCAATGAGTCACGTCCGCCCTCCTGCTCATCATGCTGGTGTAAAATAGTCCATGGGTTTCTGCCTTCACAATAATACTGCCATTGCTACATGTGCGCCTCAGGTTGCAGGAGCTGAGGACTTAATTATTGATTGGGTGATGACATTAATTCCCAAGATTAATACCACTGCGTCAAATTTTTATGACAAAACTGTAAATATTTTGCGTATACTGTCTATTGTGTGTGCACATTATATTCTCAATCAGCAAATCTTTATCTTCCATGTTACTTGCAGGATGTACACCATGGAAATGACACCCTAGAAATATTTGAGAAAAACATATCGGTAAGCTTACAACGATATGCCTAGTTTTTTTGTTTTTGTTTTATTGATGTCTATTGATAACAATTTATACCATTTACATGATACATGTTGAGCCAAATCCAAGATTGTAATTATACTTATGACATATTTATAACTATATTCTCAATCAGCAGATCTTTATCTTCCATATTACTTGTAGGATGTACACCATAGAAAGGCACCCAAGAAATATTTGAGAAAAACAAATCGGTAAGCTTACAACGATATGCCTAGTTTTTTTTTTTTTTTTTTTTTTGGTTTTATTGATGTCTATTGATGATAATTTATACCATTTACATAATACATGTTATGCCAAATCCAAGATTTTAAATATGCTCATGACACATTTATAAGTTAAACACTTCTTTTTTATTTTATTTTATGATACACTTTAACCATTTATCTCTCTTTAAAACTGCTTCATTTGGCATGTGGGGTGAAATCTATTCTCTGCTATATGCAAGAACATCATCAACACAAATTCAATTAGTCTCACTGCACTTTCTTTTTCCTTCTTTCTTTTTAATTCCTACAGTCACCACTGATTGTAGGATGGTCCTATTATCTAATTTCGTAAATCTTTATGATTTGGGACAATCTAAAAAAAGAATTCAGCATAATGTGTGTGCGCGCGCTAGGTATCTAAGCTTCTATTTCCACTAAATGTGCTTTGCTGCACATTTGAAGAAGTGCTGTTTAAATCTCTTCATATTAGTGTCATGTCCGTATTTATTATTTTATTTGAATTACATCAGTATTATTGTAGTTTATTATCAACTAACAAATTTTCCCACATGCTTCCCCTTAAGTAGTTCAGTAGTGTAATTTTCAACAGTCCACAAAAGACAAAGAGGCCTTTCAAAAGTACTTCTTTGCTGGTAATATTTTTCTAATTCTAGTACTGGTGTTTTGCTTGTGAAGGCTGAAATGAAGTCTCATCTCCATCCAAAAAGGCCAGATCGTCTTTGAGCCATTGTGGCTAGCCTTGATACTACAGGTTCGGGTCATACTTTATTCTGAAAAATGAAACACTTAACTAGTCTGGTTTAAAAGAGAAAAATGAATGCACACCTGCCGAAGTTCATATACCCTTTCTTAATTATTTTGACAACTTATTGACAAGAAGCTGGCACTTGCTTGGTTGTTTTCTGGAAAATGAAACAATTAACTAGTTTGGTTTAAAAGAGGAAAATGAATGCACACCTGCTGAAATTCATATACCCTTTTTTAATTATTTTGACAACTTATTGACAAAAAACTGGCACTTGCTTGGTTGTTTTAATAATACTTGCTGTTATATATCGTGGAAGGTGCTTTCCTATATTGGCAAGGGAAATTAAACGAGAAGAAATCCAGATGGTAAGATATAGGGACGAAAGTTTAAATCGTGCCTTATCATAAAAGATAGCTTACTATAGCAGCTTTATGATTTTAATGATTCGCTATCGATACCTTTTGCTTCAACTCTAACTTCACTTTGTCCTTTCCTTTCTGGAGAAGAGTTTGAAAGAATTTCTACAAAATCATCTTGTAACCTGGATGAGAGATCAATGAACTGAGGTATGTCGAATTCATAGTTGTTCCATTTGAGGCTTATTTGTTTGTTCAGGTTAGCTTTGTTTAATTTTTCCTCCTTTGCTGCACATTTGAAGAAGTGTTGTTTAAATCTCTTCTTAACTCAAATTTTCCTTCTATAGTTTGTGGTCTAGCTTCATGCCTACTTCTTTCTCCTCACTTGTTCCTATTGGGATTTGCACTCGATAACTAAAAAAATAATCCAGTACTAGTTGTTCTTTGCTTTGTTCATGGTTGACAGTGAAATCTTTGCTGCCCCGTTTTTATCTTTTCCTCACTAGAGGTGGTGATATTTTCTTCATCCGACGTTTCTTTAGAAAAGAAGAAGAGAAAGAGAAGACAAGCAGCCATGCTTAGTTCAGAATTGAAATGTAGAGCTTTTAAATATTATATAGTTTTTCTGGTGACATTACATTGTAGTTAAAGTAGTATAGTTTTTTTTTAAGTGTTATGATTGCTTGCGATGAATAATTGCCTCAAAATCCATTCACAATCTTAAAACTCATTGGTTCATTTCCCTCTATCTAAATCACCAGTCTCAACCTTCAAGGAAAAGTCGAATTGATATTGCACACAGCCCATCTCAACTCGAGCGAAAGCATTGAAATATATTACACAACCGGTTTCAATTCAAGTGGAAGAACGAGTAATTGACATAAACCCATCTATTTTGATCATTAATTTGTTCAAATGAAATGCTTAACCAATTCCATGCATCAAACCGAAAAATCATTTCTTCTTCTAACCTTTTGACACAGTAGTTTGTTAAATATTACATATCTTTGGTGTGCTAATAGTATTATTTTGTGACATCTCATAAATCACATATTTTTGGTGTTTTAAGATAATTTACTCATATATGATGTCATATATAGATTAGGAAATAGAAAAATGTTACGGAGACATTTAATAAGAATCAAATGCTTTGTTTCTTCGAATCCAAAAATGTGAGCTACAACACTTGTCTTGAAATAAATATTTTAAGAACATAATGAGTCCAAGCATATAGTTCGGAATGCCATGGTCAGTCCAATTGCTTTGTTTCTTCGAATTCAAAAATTTGAGCCAGAACAGTTTCATCTTGAAATAAAAATTTTAAGAAAAAGAAAAACGAGAACCATACGTGCGGTTCTTGCATGTCAAATCACTGTCAGGCTTTGGTAAAAAGGAGCTGTTTGCATCAGAATGATTAAAATGAAGCATTTAGCTTTGTTTCTTCTCTGCAGGGAGCCTTTCGATTTGGTAAGTTTCTTTTGTTTCCTTTTTTGGTAAGTTTTTTTTTTGTTTCCTTTTTTTCTTTTCCTTTTTTTGTTTCTCTTCTTTCTGATATGTTTTTTTCTCTCTTCTTCTTCTTTCTGATATGTTTTTTTTTTTTCGTTAGCTGACAATGGGGTATGGTTGCTTGATTTTGTTGGTCTTCATGATCTCCATTGTCCTGATTTCATCTCTCGTGCACGCGTTGAGAGAGTAACGACATCTTTTACCGGTTCAGCAGCCTTCGGCACCTCTGCGTCCAACTCCGGATAAGAAATATGTTGTCATTGACAGGTTTATCTTGGAACTTGACTTGAAGCTCAAGCCTATAAATAAGTAAATTTATATGAAGTTGTAGGCTTGAGGGGGAATGAAGATATTTGGTCCAGCTTTTGTTATGAAAAAATGACAAAAACACATTACATTAATGATTAATGTGTTTTTGTAGTTTTTTTCATTTTGTGGGAATTGTTGCGATGGTTTGTTCGTTTTGTAGTTCTTTGTAGTATTTCCTTTTCATGCCTACCATGCTTTGTTCGTTTTGTGGGAATGTTTTTATGTTTTTATTTAATCATTTGTGGGAATTGTTGCTATCGTGGTCAGATTACGTGCTACAGAATCCAATATTTTCTTTGGATCCTAAAGCAGGCATATATAGAGTTTGAATATTTAATGTAACTGCTTACCAAGTTTTTCTAATTCCTCAAACTCAAAATTATATCTTGGAGAATAAGCCAATGCTTCCCTTTCACCAAGAGAAACTGATCGCATTGAGAAATCAGGCTACCAAGAAAAAGATATTTTGAACATATTTAACTAATTATTAAGTAATATTAGAAAGAAATTGCAAAACTACTAACATAATACATCAATGCATGTCTCTCACCAAGAGAAGCTGATCTACTTTTAATAAAGAAACTAGGCAGCCAAGAATTCTTTTTGTTGGGTTAATTTTCAACCTTTTTTTTCAAAAAAATGGGTTAATTTTCAACATTTTTTTCAAAAAAAAAAAAAATTCTTTTCTTAGTTTCTTTGGTCAAAATTGGTAGAAGAATTACATCCATTTTGGTCGTTTTTTTATAAAAACTATAGTATCATATATGGATAAGACATCGGCATTTTGTTTTCAAATGGAAGATTATTGATAAATAATTAATTACACAAATTTTTCCCTTAAAATGGTGATAAATAATTCCTAATTTTCAAGAACATTACTAATATAATATATTTTTGTAGCTATAAAACATGAAAATAAATTTGTGTAAATTATTGTTAGTTTGGGAGAGGTTTTGAAAGCCTAAAAGCTATTTGAAATGACAACACACTTTTTGTTGGAAAAGTTACTCGGAAAGTCAATTATTTGGCTTGTGAATTATATAAATAATGGAAGATAATCCTAGCTGTCTTGAAATGTCATTTTCAAATTTAAGTTTGCCTTACGCCATAGAGACATCATATTTTCTTGAAATAAATTTTTGAACAATTATTTGTAGAAAAATGGATATAGGAGAACCGTACGTGCGATTCGATTGATTGGTTTGAGGTTTGCTTTATAATTTTCTCTCCTTTCAAGCGCTCGTTCTTTTCTTTCTTGTGGCCCCACTCGTCACTCCTAGCCACCTCTCCATTTTCTCTCGAGCTCTCGTTTTGTTTATCTTTATTTTTTCTCACATTCTCACCTCTCAACCTCACTTGATCATCATACACTTGTTGCGACGTCATTGGTACAAGCGTAATAGATTTTCCACCCATTTCAAAGCTATACCAATTTCTAAACCCATCATGCCTAACCCTTTGATCATATTGCCATGGCCCACGCAACAAAATATGACCCGCATCCATAGGCACCACATCACACAAACACCTCGTCCTTATAACTCCCAATAGAAAAATTAACAACTACTTGTTTATTCACCTTAGCCTCTCCACGGTCATCTAACAATTGTAATTTGTATGGCCTAGGGTGTTTAATTGTAGTTAAACATAATTTTTCAACCAACCTAGTATTAGCAACGTTTGTACAACATCCCCCATCAATTATTAACCCACATACCTTGTTTGCAACATGGCATCGGATATGGAAGATGTTTTCCCGTTGTTGCTCCTCTCCTTGCATAATCACAAGTGCTTCACCGTCCACCGGATACTCCACCACTTCACCACCACTAACATCCTCTAGCTAGGGCATCCCATCTCCATCGCTATCACTAACCACTACCCTATGGGCACTCAAAAATCATTGCTCTTTTATTAGGACATTGAGATGCAATGTGCCCCTTCCCTAAACATTTGAAGCACGTAATGTCCCGACTCTTAGTATTTTGAGAACCCACCTTATTTGTAGTATTGCCAACAACCTCTTCATTCGCCTTTAGTGCGCTGGTTTTATTGTTTGTCATAGCCACATCAACCCTTTCTTCTTCCCCTCTAGGCTTGCAAGATGAATTATGACCCGATGGAGTCCTAGCCGGCCCTTTCCTCTTCAATTGCCGCTCCACTTTAATCGCCACATACAACATGTCTTCAAGTTCTACATAGTGTTGCAATTCGACCACATTAGCAATGTCCCGATTCATCCCATTCAAGAAACATGCCATGGTGGCTTCCCGGTCCTCCTCCATATTAGTCCGAATAATTAAAATTTTCATTTCTTTATGGTAATCCTCCACACTTCTCGACCCTTGGTACAACCCATGCAACTGTTGATAAAGCTCCCTATGGTAATGGCTAGGTACAAACCTCTTCCTCATAACTGCCTTCAACTCATCCCATGTTCAGATTGGTCTCTCTCCATTCCTCCACCTTGAAGTGATCACCTGATCCCACCAAGTGATGGCGTAATCAGTGAACTCCAAAACTGCAAGCTTCACTTTTCTCTCCTCCGAATAATTATAACACTCAAAGATAGGCTCCAACTTTTTCTCCCATTCTAGATGCGCCTCCGAGTCACTCTTACCCTTAAATGGCGGAATTGACATTTTGATGTTGACCATACCTCCATCCACGTCATCTCTATAATTATTTTGACCTCGACGTTCAAACCCGTCTCATCTATTCCTCATTCGACCCAATTCAACCCCATTGAACCCAACGTCATCCACATCACCCCCATAATCGAATTCATCATACAATTCCACCCTCGGTTCCCGCCGTCCCGATCTCTTAGCATTAGGCACCTCAACTCGTTGTCCATAGGCAAATTGGTAACCGATGTGTCAATCCTTTCTATCCTATCACCCATATCCTTCAACATCCACTCAAACCTACACATCACATCCTCTGGCATATTTGTTTGAGCACCAACCCGACTTGAGTTTGACACTTCGCTACAAGACATCCTAAATACTAAAATTTATATGCCTCACTTTTTATATCACTCGAAAATCACTCAATTTAGGCTTTTTCCCTCAAATAATCTCACCACTCAGCCTTTTACCTCTCAATTGCTTCCAGTAAGTGTTCTCAAGAACAATAGGTAGCTTTGAACTCGTGGAATAATAATTAATTGTTTAAGACTCAATAATCAGGAAGTTAAAGGACTAAGACAATAAATAAAATTTTTTGAGGGACTAAAAAAAAATTTTTGACATGTGAATAGTGACGACGATACTGACGTGAGTAGTACGATGAACAGTATTTTTTTTGTGGACTCTTACAAAGGGAAAACGATTAGGACACTAACACAACAAACAGAATAAAACAACTTTGAATATATATTTTTTTTACGGATCTAAAATAAGACTCTAACGAAGAACACAAGAACGAAAGGAAAACAACGAAACTGACTCAACAAGACAAATTGAAAGATATAACTTCGAACCTGAAGCCTAAGCTCTGATACCACCTAATGCGAACCCGGATAGCAACGAACACTATCGAACCCACACGAGAGTAACACCAATCCTAAGAACGCCAAATTCCTAAACGATGAATTAGACAACCAACGATATATTAAATCGAAGACCTCCTAATTACAAAATTTAAGAACCTCACCCAAGGTTGTGAATGCCACAAGAAATCCCAACCAGATCCCTTGATAAGTTCAAAGTCCCGAAGAACAAAGGTTTGGAAGCAAGTCGCCTCTCTGAATTAATTCTCAAATCAAAGTCTATTAAATAATAAAAGATAGAAAATAATTTATACTATCCTAAGAAACAAGGAAACCACGAAATTCTAGAGTCTTAAAATAATGAAACTTGCCAAAGATAAGAAATTGAATCAAGTTAAAATTTTCGTAAAAATTGAAAATTCGCGTCTTCAGTTTTGTCCATACGACCGCATGGTAGAACTTGGTGCAGTCGCATGGTTGAAGACGTTGCCACCTCTTGAGTTTCGGTAGCCACCTGTGCGACCGCATGCCTGCGACACGATGCGCTCGCATGGAGTTATGGTTTGGTCCCTTCTTCAACTGTTTGAATCACGTTGTTTCATAGGCTTTCGGACTTCGATCCCAACACGAAAGTTGTCACTTAGCTCATGGACTTCAACATAGTATGCTCCGTGCCTTGATCCATCAATTGTGCCACCTGTATTAGCTTCCCGAAGACCCGAACTTGGTTTAGGTTTCTTCCAATCAAACTCCAATGATTTGGTTCATTTTGGCGAAACCCGTATCACATCAAGTGACTTATACTCAATGGTAATGGCACGGAAGAACTCAGTGTTTAGAATTATTCAGCCAGGCTTATGGAATGATTGTGGATATCTCTCAACTCGATCACGCAACAAGTCCATGGCCATGTCGATGTGCTACATCAAGGAAAACAAAGAAATAAATACTTATTTCATTTAACAAATTAGACATAATGTCTACAAAAAGTAACAATAACACTTCACTTACATCGTCGGCGAGACAAGCCCCCTCAGTGGTGATATCATGAACCACTTATATGCGTCTGATATTGTCCTTCCAGCTATCATGTGCCTGGCTCTAGAAATAAAATAGAAAAAACGTTAAACGAAGCATATACGAGTTCTAGTAGTCTACTAAATCATATAATACTTACCTGGGCAAGATTCTTCGCCACTTAGCCTTGAATGCTTTCCACTTGGCATTCGAAAAATCTTCGACCCTTCCTACCAACTGTTGTCCCAGATCGTCAACCCTCGCTATCATCTCTTAATGCAGCTCGTCGACCTGCTCTGCTATAAATCCGCTCAGACGGGCATACAGATCATCAAAATAGTACCCCTGTCTATGTGCAGGAGATCCACAGGAAAGGTCTCTGGACGGGGGAGGCGGAGGAGATGCCCTCGATGGCGGAGGTGGTGATGCCCTCATCAGAGGTGGTGATGCCCTCAGTGGAGGTGATCGTCGATCAACTAGATCACGCTCCTACACAAGCAACAACATTACAAATTATTAACTTCATCCGTAATTGCTAACTCATAAAAAACGGTAATCAATAGATTTTATTCAATTCGCTCACCCAATCTCGGTCGTGGATGGGATCGGACATCTGGTCATCTTGGGTGTACGAAACACCTAATTCACACACAAGACCCTGAGCCTCCTCTTCCATCGACGGCGTCAACTCAGTTATGACTTCAAGCTGACATATTGACATTTGAACTAGTTAATGATCATGTAATCAGATGTTAAATCACGCACAATATAAATTACAAATGCATAATATTCACCTGAGGATCGTTGAGGATAGCCGATAACTGTTTCCTAGTGGGATATCCCTCCGATTGAGATATTCTCCAATGGTGCATCCGAGGGCAACATGCCTCCCCCCACCTCGCAAAGCAGGCACCCAATAGGAGGAACGATCTCATATGCCCAGATCTGCAACACATGAAATTATTATATACAAATTCAATAGGAAGATAATTTTAACATTCATTATGTTAACCATTTACCTGCACCGTCAGGGGCAATCCATAGGTGTCGTACTTACAGATGGCTCCCTTCGGCTTCAAGTGCGATCTGGTGAAGACGTGTATGATGTCCTCGAAACATCTTCAGCCACATGGATAGTCGTTGAAACAATCGATGTCGTCAACGATCTCCAGATAGAAGAGGTTACTCGCAGTCTTCTTGTGGTGCCACCGCACCATGCTCTCAAGGATGTAGACCAGACCTAACTTTAGTCTGTCTAAAATCTTATCACACTTCATAATTGCGTCGAGTAGCTGTGTAAGAAGCACAGTTCCCTGTCCCTTGAACTAAGCGTCATGAAGCCTATTTCTTCTCTGAGTCCCATTACCAGCTGCTTCATCGCCCGTAATCTTTAATCCCGTGATCAGAGCAAACTCAAACATCGAAAAACGGGTGGCTTTACCCCCGACTATGAACTGGAGGGCATCGTCATCGACTGGACTCAGTAAACGACATAAAACTGCATCAATAATCTGACCCGAGTACTGCAAATCTCTTAACGTGTACAAGGGTCATAGGAAGGATTGACGCAATATATCAGCATGCTGATCATCGAGCAGCTCTAACACAGCAGTGAAACTGTCAAAGCTACTATTCTACGTAGCTTTGCTTGGTATCTGTCCCAACTCTGCATCAAGGTGATAATCCATCCTATAAAAATTTAAAATGTTATAACATTGTACAAGTGATAATAGAATAAGACATAATAACAGAAAATTTAGTGAACGAAATTGTAACTACAATACGCAACACGCAGATTCATAATAATTAAAATCATCAACAATGTAGTTTTTTGTATCCTATTATCAATAATATCAACTTTTCCCAATTATCAATATTTTTTTAATCAATTGAAGTTCAAAAAACATTTAAATTCGATGAACGAAAAAGAATATTATTTATCAAAAATTAATAATAAAAATATATATTAAATTTCCAACAATTATTTCAAATCACAATTAAAAAATTAATTAAATTTGATGAACGAAAAGAATATCATCCAAAACTATTAATAAAATTAAAACTACAAAATTTATTTAAATTCGACGACTAAATAAATTATTATTTATCAAAAATTAATAATCAAAATAAATATTAAATTTCAAATTAAATTTCCAACAATTATTTCAAATTACAATTAAAAAATTAATTAAATTTGATGAACGAAAAGAATATCATCCAAAACTATTAATAAAATTAAAACTAAAAAATTTATTTAAATTTGATGACTAAATAAATTATTATTTATCAAAAACTAATAATAAAAATAAATATTAAATTTCAAATTAAATTTCCAATAATTATTTCAAATTACAATTAAAAAATTAATTAAATTTGATGAACGAAAAGAATATCATCCAAAACTACTAATAAAATTAAAAATAAAAAATTTATTTAAATTCGACATCTAAATAAATTATTATTTATCAAAAACTAATAATAAAAATAAATATTAAATTTTAAATTATATTTCCAACAATTATTTCAAATTACAATTAAAAAATTAATTCAATATGAAGAACGAAAAGAATATCATCCAAAACTATTAATAAAATTAAAAGTAAAAAATTTATTTAAATTCGACAAATAAATAAATTATTATTTATCAAAAACTAATAATAAAAATAAATTTAAATTTAAGTTCACAATTAAAATAATTATTTCAATTCGATGAACGAAATAACTATTATTTATAAAAAATGAGGAAATACATATAAATATTAAAATAAAAATTAAATGTAAAATTTTATTTAAATTTGACGACTAAATAATTTATTATTTATTAAAAACTAATAATAGAAATTATTTCAAATTAAATTATTAAATATATGTAAAAAAAATTGGACTGAAAAATTAAAAAAAAAAGGAGTGGGCCAACAGTCGGCCCACTAAATTGGGCTAGCTGAGAACAGTCGGCCCATACCGACTAGACAGACCGGCTGTTTTAATTGGGGTAACGGTCAACTTTTCCAAAAAAAGTCCGCTGCTATTGCCTTTTCTTGCAGGAAAATCTCCATTTTCGACGTGAAAAGCTTCCAGATTTGCAAAACCAACTACTAAAACATTATCTAAACCCTATATTACCTATATAAACAACAAATATATTGAAAAAAAAATTCACAAAAGAATCATTCACACCTTTTATTGATATTTAAACATTAATCCAAGCAAATATTCAATATAATAACGGTTACATTAACAAGAAGTAGTTCGTTGGCGATGGACTAGCAAGTTCTCCGATCGACTGGAAATCGATCATTTTTTTTCTTCTGTTTTGTACGACTGTTTAGCAAATGGAATGAAGATAGTTGAGAGGTATTTTGGGATTTTGAGCTTTAAATTCATTTTTTGTTTTTTTTAATTAAAAAGGCAGTCAAATGTCACTTTGGAAATTCACCTGGGTTATCCGGTGAATTTCCAACAATTTCCTCATAGAGAGATGGATAATATGGATTCAGTATTCGATCCACTGAGGGAGCATAGCTGGACCTGAGGAGAGGCCAAAGAGGCTACAGCCTCAGGCCCCACACTTTAGAAGGCCCAAAAAAATTTGTTTCCTTTTTTTTTTTTTAAAAAAAAAAAACCCACTAAATATTTTTAAAACCTTCCATTACCATAATTGTTCCCAATAGACTACCACAGTTATACATAGGCGAGAGACATGATTAAACCATAAATGTAATCCTTTTTTCCGAACAATTTCCAATATTCCATAAGTAATTGCAATGTTTATTTTATTCTTTATGTCTTCTGCGGTTAAAATTTTGCTAGGATTTATAATTGAATGGGACTGTAATTGGGAAAAGAAGTGATGAATTAGACCATTGACAATTCCAATCTTCCATATAAAGTACTAAATTATCATATTTCATTGTAGTCTTGACATGTGCTCAATTTCTAGTAATGGAGAGGGTTACAATTGTTCCCTTACAATTTTGTTTTTTAATTTTAATCTTTAGGTGTTTTTTCTTTGCTAAAATCACAATTTTGTTGAATTTTAAAATTTGATTAATTATGGTTAACGACCTTGTTGGTACAATGCTTTGAGAAAAAAATATATTTTTTAATCATTCTTTCTTAAACTAATTTGAGCCTCATTTTACACTCAAATTTCAATTAGCATTAACTGCTGAGTGACTTGAACCAAATATTGTGGCTCCTAAATATGCGTTTGGAGCTTAAAAACAAAGAAGAGAGAAAGAGCAAATGCGTTAATTCAAAGTCGGATTGGAGATATGAATAAGTGCTTTAATGGCAAGAAAAGAAGAAATAAGGAAGGAACACCGAAAAATTTAGTGATTGGGGAACAACAGAATCAGAATGATAATGATAATATAGATGAACCGAAAAGAGAACGGGGAAATGATTGAACCTGCCGATGTGAATGAATCAAACCAGAATGAAGAAGATAATGTACAACGTGAAGATTAAAATCAAAAGAATTATTTATCTTTGGATTTTGATGATCCTGAAAATTGGAAGGACATTCACACTGATCAAAAGATGGACTTTTTAGTTGAAATTGGCCCAAAAAGAGTTAATAGCATCTTGTTTTTCAAAGATAGTCAAGATATATATTCTGAATCATCACAAAATAGACTAATGGCAAATTGCCAGAAAATTGATTGAAGATGGCTAATGTATTCAATTTTCTTTGGAAATGATCTTTTATTATGCTGAAAGTTGTTTAAGACAAAACGATGAAAAATATTGGCCAATTGGGTAAGACAAATACAAAGATTGGCATAATGTATATTAGCGTCTCACAAAACATAAAGTGGCCAAGGAGAATATATGTTGTATGACTAGTTGGATAAAACTACAAACTATGCTTCAAACAAAACATATAATTGACAAAAGCATATAATTGGCCATCAACAAAGAAAGAGAGCATTAGAAACAAGTGTTAACCGCTATTGTGAAAAGACTAGTTAAAAATTATTAAACATTTTCTAGGAGATTGCAAGCAACATTATTAAGAACAATGAATTTTTTTAACTTTTTTTTTTTTTCAAATGACAGAATTGGTTGCTGATTTGATTCGATAATGAAATAATATATTGATCAAAACTTATTTCCGATCAACTATGTCAAAGTAAAGATTAAATGGATTGGTCATGTTCTCTTTGAAAAAAAGATGGTTGAACTCGACTATTTAAAATTGAGTGATATTTTTTCTTCTAAAATCACAAGATGAGTTGTATTTAAGTGATCGTTTAGATCATTTTTGCATTTCTATTTGATTGTAATATAAATATTTTGAATATTTCATTTTATAAGTTATTTTATTGTTGATTTTAAGTTAACAAATTTAGTTTCGTAAAATTCCTATAAATGAAAAAATAAATTGCTTGATACGATTTAGGAGCCTAAATTCGAATGTTCATCTCAAGCCCGACTAAACAAAGGTACGTCACAAGAAAATGGTTTAGGGAAAGAACTATAAAATATTTATATTATTATATATAATAGTAGTATGTCACGTGCATTGAACGAGTTTTGTATCTATTGCATTTTTATTAGCGTTAAAATCGTAGATTTTCTAAAACTTGTTAAAAATTCGAAAAGTTTGGTGAAATCCGATCGTTTGGTTCATTGCAAAGATTTCTTTTCTGTTTTTTTTTTCTAGTTTATTTTTTATTTTTAATTTGTTTTGTTCATATTATAAATAATTTTTTTTTCCAATTTAAAATTCTTTTTAATTCTTTTCTCTTTATAATAAAATTTAATTTTTTAATTTTAATTAAATAATATTTATTTATTCTTTATTTAATTTTCGTAACTTTCTTTTAATTTGCTTTGTTTTTATAATATTTTAATTTGTTTTTTGTTTTTATTATATTTTTTTTGAAAATTGTTTTAAATTTTCTTTTTGGAAAGTACTATATGTACATAATTGTCTATATAATGGTGTCCATAATTACACGTGACATTGTATCTAATTTTTAATTTAAATCTTATACTTTCACATCAACAATCGGATGATTGCCATATTACATAATGGACACTATTATATGCAATAATTATGTACAAGTAGAATTTTCCTTTCTTTTTTCCTTCATATTATAAACAACTTTTTGTTCGTTTTAAAATTCTTTTTGATTCTTATCGTTTTATGATAAAATGTAATTTTTTCAATTTTAAGTAAACAATTTTTGTTCTTATTTTTCATTTCCTTTTTTTTAATCCCCATTTTACCTGCATTTATAGTACAAAAAGATATCTTTTTATTCCATTAATATAATAAAAGATTGAATATATCTTATATATAGTTATAGAAAAATATATATTATTTAGTTAATAATAATTAAATCTTGATCAATGTATGTTATATTCACTCATTACCTTAATGTTTGAGATTAATTTTATTTTATTTTAAATGAAAAAATCAAGATAACGGCTAAAATCAAGAGTCTTAATCTTAAAGATTATCCTTCTCAATTCCATATCTAGATGGTACTCCATCTTGCAAAATTTCAAATATTAAAATATTAAAAAGAGATAATGGAATAAAACATAATCTCAAAAAATTAAGCGAATCGAATTGTAACTACAATTTTACATCAATACCAATAAAGAAAACTAAATGATTTAACAAATTAAAGAACGAAAAAAAAAGAATTGCAGGCAAAAAAAAAAATTATAAAGTTTTTTAATTGAATTGAAATAATTAAAAATAAAAATAAATATTATTTAATTAAAATTAAAAAAATTACGCTTTATCATAAAACAAAAAGAATTAAAAAGAATTTTAAATCGAACAAAGAATTCTTTATAATATGAAGACAAAAGAAATTTTAAAACAATTTTTAATAAAAATATAATAAAAATAAAACAAATTAAACAAAAGAAAGTTACGAAAGTTAAATAAAGAATATATAAATACTATTTAATTAAAATTGACAAAAATTAAGTTTTATCATAAAGAGAAAAGAATTAAAAAGAATTGTAAATCTAAAAAAAATTATTTATAATATGAATAAAAAAAATAAAAAGAATAAAAAAAATGAAAAAAAAAATCACTCTTCGTGAAAGGAGAGAATTTGTCCATCCGCAGGAAGAAATTTTGGAAGGAAAAATTCTTTCCATTTGATTTTCTCCATGCAATCTCTCCATCTCACACATGGACAAAATCTCTCCATGTGTGATGGATAGATTGTCACCTTGTGATGGAAAGAATTCTCTTTATGGTGGATGGAGGAATTCTCCATGCACCATGGAGAAGTGATCTCCGTGCTGCACGAACTATTCAAGCAGTATGAAGTTTTTTTTTTCCTTTTTCTTTTTTTGTTCTTTCTTTATTTATTTTTCTTTTTTATTAAATTTTTTGTTCATATTATAAATAATTTTTTTTGATTTAAAATTATTTTTAATTCTTTTCTTTTTATGAAAAAACTTGTTTTTTTCAAATTTAATTAAATAATATTTATATATTCTTTATTTAATTTTCGTAACTTTCTTCTGTTTAATTTGTTTTATTTTTATTATATATTTTTTTTAAAATTATTTTAAAATTTCTTTTTCTTCATATTATAAATAATTTTTAGTTCGATTTGAAATTCTTTTCGTTTTATAATAAAAAGTAATTTTTTTCAATTTTAATTAAATAATATTTATATTTATTTATTTATAATTGCTTCAATTTAATTTAAAAACTTTATAATAACATTTTTTTTAAATTTTTGCGTGCAATTCTTTTTTTCTTTAATTTATTAAATCATTTTTTTATTAGTATTAGTGTAAAGTGAGTTACAATTCGGTTTGCTTAATTTTTTAAGATTATACTTTATTTCATTATCTTTTGTTCAATATTGTAACATTTGAATTTTCACATGATAAAATAACATCTAGATGTGGAGTTGAGAAGGATAATCCTTAATATTAGGACTCCCGATTTTAGTTATTATGTTGATTCTTTTCATTTAAAAAAAATAATCTCAAACATTAAGGTAATAAATAAATATAGCATACATTGATCAATATTTAATTATTATTAATTAAATAATTAATATTTTTTTTAATTATATATAAGATATATTCAATCCTTTATCATATTGATGGAGTAAATCAGCGTCATTTTGCCATTCAACGTAAGGAAACGATAATGTTTTGTACTGTAAATGCAGGTAAAAAGGGATAAAAAAGGAAATGGAAATTAATAGGAACTATACACTTCAGGACTGATGGAAATTTAACACGTTTATGAGACTTTTAACTTTTAATCGTATTCGTATGTACTAAAAATGTTTTCCTGAATTTTCATCGTTAATGTATTTTGCTATTTCTAAATCTAATTACATTTATTTTATTATTTACTTATTATATTCTCCATCCACATTTCAATAACTTTCAATTCTTTGCAATTAAACAATACTGCACTATTTCTTAATTGAAACATAACGTTCATCTTCTTCCAAAAAGAAATTATTGCACTTTCATTACGCCAATACATGTAACGTTGTATCAAAACATTGTTGTATATAAATGGTCAATAACCACCACATGCTTATATTTAATTTTACTATGAATTCATGGCACACATTAATACTTTTAAATGAAAACAACTCATATATAATGCGTACCGTTAAATGAAATTGAATTGTAGAACGTCCATAAATTTTCAATCAAAACATGAATAAGAGCTAAAGTTTAGAACTTCCAAACCTTAACCAATCCATCAAAAATATAACCTAAAATCTCAATTAATTTCACAATTCCTGTAAAAGACAACATCCAAGTTAAAATTAAATAACAAAATTAAAATCACATGAAAGCAGTTTCCCCCCCTTCAAATCATGTAGGAAAAACTTATATGCTACTGCTACCATGAACTACAGAAAAAATCCTTAATCAAACATTTTCTACGCCTCCCCTACAAATTGCAATCAGGCTAACAAAAGTAACATTATTAGGTCTATTAAGAGTCATAAAAATATTTGTGTAAAAATAAGAAAAGAGAGTTTCCAAGTAAATTCAACAAAGAACGAAAAGAACTTCGAAGAAATTAACTTTTTTTTTTTATCTTCTTTTGATCAATAGAAGAGTCTTGAAAATAATGTTTCACCCAAGCGAGGAAACCCAAAAAATAAAAATGAAAAAAAATTCACTTTTAAGTTTGTACAATTGGGGAAAATGTCTTTCTAATTAGGACTTCAAATATTTCAAATTTAAGTTTGCTGCTTTGCTAACATTTTCGTCAATGAACCAAACACACCAAAATACTCAGATTTCCCCAAATTACACCCAACACAGCAAGTAAAAGTACACTGATTAAGAACTCACACTCGTTGTTTGATAGAGAAAAACAGTGCAATGTTTGAACTTCTAATAAACATTTTGGCATATGAGTGTTATGGAAGAAATTGAAATACAAAAGAGAGAGAAAAAAAGAGAAGTGCTAAAGATGCATAAAATTTTGTTATAATGAATATTCAAATTTCTAGTTGAATTTTAATTTTACTTACCTTCGGATGAAGTATTCAAGATTCAAAAGAAAGAACCCAATGAACTTTAGAGAGAAGAAAAAATGATGGGTGATTTGTGTGGTGAAATGGAAAAGTAAAGAAGCTGTAACGTGTAAAAATGGAGAAAAAAATAAATAGGGCTCTACATGAATTGAGGAAAAGAAAAAATGTCACAAAAATAATTGAAGACAAATGACGTCGCTTTTGTTCACTCGATGAAAAAAAAAAATTGTTATAGTGTGATAAAATGAAAGAATTTACTTTTCTGACTATAGCACCTTTCCATTCTCTTCTTTACGTAGTAGTGATATATAGGTACGTACTATGTTTAAGTGAGTAAATTTAACCAATAATCACTGAACTTTACACTTGATTACTACTTGCTCACTCATCTTTCACATATTACTAAATGCTCACTCATCTTTTCATATAATTACTCATTCACCACTCGTCTCTTCAAATAATTGGGTTACTTTTACGACAAATTTTCGACAACTTCCGACCACAAAGAATGTCGAATTTTGATACCGTTGGAAAGCCCACGATGTCCTCTTCAATTACCACCCAAAATCTCATTATAACTCCAAGGGATTCGATCGAAAAATTGCCTCAAAACTTGCCCAAAAAAATTCTGAAAATCTGCCCAGATTTTCAGATTTTTTGGGCGACTTTTAAGGCAATTTTTCGGCAACTTTCGACCATCAAAACTATCTAATTTTGATACCATTGGAAAGCCCACAATGTCCTCTTCAATCACCACCCAAAATTTCCCGATAACTCCAAAGGATTCGGTCGGAATAAACCCACAAAGTCAGCGTCCCGAACTTTGTCCAGATTTTCGCCTTTTCAAGGTGCTGATTTTGTGGGTTTATTCCGACCGAATCCTTTGGAGTTATGGGAAAATTTTGGATGGTAATTGAAGAGGACATTGTGGACTTTTCAATGGTATCAAAATTCGATAGTTTTGATGGTCGAAAGTTGCCGAAAAATTGCCTTAAAAGTCGCCCAAAAAATATGAAAATTTGGGCAGATTTTCAAAATTTTTGGGCAACTTTTAAGGCAATTTTTCGATTGAATCCCTTGGAGTTATAATGAGATTTTGCGTGGTAATTGAAAAGGATATCGTGGGCTTTCCAACGGTATCAAAATTCGACATTCTTTGTGGTCGGAAGTTGTCGAAAATTTGCCGTAAAAGTCGCCCAATTATTTGAAGAGACGAGTAATGAATGAGTAATTATATGAAAAGATGAGTGAGCATTCAGTAATCTGTGAAAGATGAGTGAGCAAGTAGTAATCAAGTGTAAAGTTCAGTGATTATTGGTTAAATTTACTCGTGTTTAAGTTGCTTCCACAAAGCTGTAACTTTTGTGAGACGAAAAGAGGGAAGGATGGGATTACTGCTTGGGTAAAACTAAAAGCAGCAAAATTTATGTTTTAATTTTGAGTGTGGTATTTGAACCCACGCCATTTCGGACCAGAACCTTAATCTGGCTACTTAGACCAACTCGGCCATGTCAACTTCTGCCCAGTGATGCATAACAATCTTCAATAAATTAGAAAAAAAGGTAAACATTAGTTTTTACAAAGGTTTCTCGTCCAAAATTCAGCTTCCTTACAGCCGTGTTTTCCCCTAAATCAAATGAGAAAAAGAACATTTCATCATAATGATGCTAGGGCAGCATGTCCAAAATCGAAAAGCACGAACAGCATAGTTCTAAATGGCGCTTCATTAATCAATTATGATTGAATTATTTCAGTGAAGTTCGTTGGCAGAGTATGAGCTACTGTGTTGGGAGAGTTCTACTGAGGAACACAATGCATTTGTATCTATAATGTATAATCACAAAACAACAAAAAGAAAAGCAAACACGAGCCTTTTCTCAGTAAATCTGCTTTTCAATCTGCAGTTATACAACATAAACGCGTAGAATCAGATATAATAATTGTTACAGCACATGACCAAGGAAAGGAGCACTGGTGTCCCACCTTTTCAATCGGTTAAAGATCTAGAAATATTCATCTGCATTTAATTAACGATTTACCATGGTCTTACATCAGAAAACAAAACTGCCAACCAACACGGAGGCGAGTGGAACTGTCAAGTTGTCATCAAGCTCAGTGCTTAAAGGATGGGATTCGACCAGTGAAGCGGCAAGGGACACGACAAGAAATCCCAGAACCATCTTGGGACTTTCTTGAACATACCCAAATGAGGAGAAATAGTGCATATATCTGTATCAACATTTCCAATCAGCAAAATTTTGAATTAAGTTTCGGCAAAAACAAGAGGAAAGAAATATTACCCAATACAAGCCAAGAAACCAGCAGTTGCCATAGCAATACTACCAACAATTGATTTGTTTCTGTTGTAGGGAAGTTTATGGCTTCCAAACCGTCTTCCCACGATATCAGCTATACCTGAGGAAAATATTTGTAAATAACTACCGGATTTCCACAGAAACTGAGACACATTCAGGAATAACTAATAAGCAATCTCAGTTCTGTGTTTATTGAAGGAAACGAAATAATATAATTAAACAGAAAAACCTGACAAATACTATGGATCATACAATATGCATGTGTAATGGTCTGAAAAGAATACTTTACCATCTCCGGCACAAAGGTTACAGATTGCTGCAATTGCTATAGGAGAAGTTCTCCAGTAGATTGCACCGGCCAAAGTGATTGTGGAGGCATAGTACAATGGTCCCTTAAGAAGTTCCCTGATGCAACAGATAAGCAGCTCACAATATAAGAAGCCTTGAAAAGAATTTTTAAACTACGGAAGGAAAGGATAGAAAATTGCAGTTGTGTGAAGTTTATTTGGTCATCAATACAGTTGACTCTGTCTTACAATATTACAAGCACCAAGTTCAAATGCAAACAAGTCAAACAGAAATCAATTGATAGAGAAATTTAACAGTGAAGTGGGCTCCAGGTGACTTCTCTTAAACTTCTATTTTTTCTTTATTTCTACTTTGGGAGGATACTAGCGATTCAGTTTTAGAATTAGACAGATAATGTTGTTCACGTCAGAATTTGACAAGTTTTATGATTTTTTATTTCATTTCCTTGGTATCCCCTCCTATAACTTCTTACTGCAATCTAGTACCAAATAGACGCAAAGCCACAGGAATTCCAAAGTATTTTACCAATTACCAGAACCCAAATGACGAATCAAGGAAAGCCAAGCAATAAACATTTATCATTTATAAGCTTATGCTTCTAATTTCATTAGTAAACATAATTAGAGCTATGAGAAGTGGGATCCACAAGTGATAACTACAGCTAGATAGGATAAATGAATGCTAAATAGATTTCATTTGAATTGGCACAAACCTATGATCTCCAAATCTGCTCATGGACTTGACAGTTGCATAATCTTTCCATATTCCGAGTCCCAAAAGAAGCATTTTGATTATATTGACAGCAGGAACAAGAGATGCTATAATAGCTCCTTGACGACCAGAGCTGGGACAATTGCTAATAGCTCAATCATCAGTTCACATATGATAAAATAAAAAATGAAAGGCTAAAATCATGTACAATTACCTGAACATTGGCCAGCAAAGCATGAACGCTAATCCAACAGAAACGTGAACTAGCTTCCTATTCAGTTTCTAACCAAAAACAATGTATAGAATATCAACAGAATAGCAGGGACATGATCAAAGAAATGGTGCATTTCAACTGTTTTTTAAAGAATTTCCATCCGAAAGATGTTGGATTAATTTTGTGGACTAACATAATGTAATGACAATTGACATTTGGGCACGTCACATTTGGGCCAATTATGGATGGACAACATTACACTATTTACCCTGCTTTGAGCCCTTGGGTCCATTCTTCTTTCTTGCCCAAGCCTACCCATGGGGCTTGTGGGCCACCAAAAGGATTTCAGATTTATATATACATATATATGCTCTTTGGTGGATATATAGAGTGAACGAGATTGAAGAATTGGATTCAAAAGAACCTTAGTCTCCCTCTCTCGATTTTAATCTCATTTGCAAGTTCTTCATTGATCTCCCATGGTTTCTAATCAAGTTCTACCAACACTTGGACTTAATGTATTTCATTAATGGATTTTATATGCTTCAAAACCATGGACAATATTCTTGACATTGATGAGATGCAATGGGCTGATTTAGATCTTCTAATATTGTTGTTTTACTCATTTAATACTCATTAAATGTTATTATATTTCAACATTTGGTATCAGAACCTCATCCAATGTGTTTTGAAGTTGGAGGTTGATTAATTCAGTATTTACTGAAACTTAACGTGTCCTTTTCGATAATCTGCTACTTGAATCCAAGATTGCTGTGTTGAAATGTTATTATAGAAATATGAGATTGCTGTGTGTGATAATCAGAGAAAGGAGTAAATTTCATTAGCGGTCACTTTACTTAAAAAAACAAAAAATTGGTGTGGCATTTTAATTATATCATTTTTTTTTTTTAATATCTTGGACACAATTGAATGTTGTGTGCTTGTGAACTTGCCTCTTGTAAGTCTAGGCATTCAAATATTTTTGTTGATATTATTTTAACCCAATTTCGATCACTTTTCTACTAAGATCCGTATTGGCAATGAAATTATCCTATCGATGAGTTCATTGTTTGGTAGGATGCTTAGATTGGTGAGGAGAATGCATGAAATATTATGAACCGGCACAATTTTTTTTACTATCCTATCGATAGTTGATTGATGTATTTGGTTGTGATACTAAATGTATTGCTCTTACCTGTGAATGAGTCAATAGACTCTAGCATTCGATGATCACTTTTATGGATCATTTAAGAAAGTTGATGAAAGAGCGAATACCATGATCATGTCTTTCACATGCATATTAATGTCGCTCTTGTGTTTTTTCTTCAGCTTTGGACAATCCTCAATTTTCTGCCATTTTGAAGCTAAATGGGACTAGTTGTAAACAATGGGTTGAATCTCTCATGATGAATCTTACCATCATGAAGTTGGACTTGGCCTTGAGAAATGACTCTCCTCCTAAGCCCACTGCTGAAACTTCTGCTGATGAAAAGAAGCTTTATGATGACTGAGAGTATTCAAACCGGTGTTGTTTAATGATCATGAGGTATCACATGGAGGACTCTATACATAATAACATTGCAAAGACTGAGACTGCTAAGGCATTTCTAGAAGCTATCAACAAGAAGTACAAAAAGTTTTCCAAAATGAGAAGAATGAGCTTCTGAGCACTCTACATTCCACTATTTATGATGGTGTTAGGGGAATTAGAGAGCATATTGATAAGATTGTGGCCTGTTATCACAAGATCAAGGCAATTGGTATGGAATTGACGAGGACTACATTGTGTGGTTCATTATGGGACTCTACCCTCATAGTTTGACTTCGTTAGGTCCAATTACAATGCTCAGAAAGAACAATGGACCATAGAGGAGATGACTACCATTTTCGCGAAGGAAGAGGATGACATAAAAAAGGAAAGGCAAGAAGTGTGGCTATGGTAACGAACCAGAACAACAATGGTCAAAAAAGAAAGCCTCTACAAAAGGATACCAATGGCAACAAGCTCTTCAAGAAGCAGAACATAGGCAACAAAGGGAATGATCAAGGAGTGCCCTTAGCTTCCAATGCTCCTAAGAATAAGGGCTTTAAAGGAAAATGCAATTACTGCCAGAAGTTTGGACACAAGAAGGCAGATTGCATGAAGCTTAAGGCTAGAATGGGGAAGAAAGGTAATCTTTTGGTGAATGTTTGCCTGGAGTCAAATATTCTTGATGTGCCTTCTAATACGTGGTGGTTAGACATTGGTGCTAAAGTTCATGTTACCAATTCCTTGCAGGAGATGACAAGCAGAAAGAAACCAACTAGTATAGAGCAGCATGTATATATAGGAGATGGTACAAGAACTGAAGTTGAATTTTTGGGGATAGTTAAATTACAGTTTACCATTGGACATTTTTTGGAGTTGTATGAAGTTGCATACATACCTTCGATTAGGAGGAATTTAATTTCTGTGTCTATTTTGGATAGAACTAGTTATAGTTTTCTTTTTGAAACTGGAAAAGTCATATTGTACCGTGACTTTAGTTTGATTGGAAATGAAATTTTGTGTGGTAATCTTTATAAACTTGATTTGGTAGATATGTCTCTTGGTATTTCTTCTTCTCCTCCTCCTCCTCTTATTATCGTTGTTACCACAAAAAGGCCAACATTTGATTAAAAATCTTCCATTCTATGGCACAAGCGATTAGGCCATATTTCTAGGCAACGAATGGAAGATTGATAAAGGATGCGATTCTGCAAGATCTTAACTTCTCAGACTTTGACACTTGTGTTGACTGCATAAAAGGAAAGTTGACTACCAAGGCTAGAAATAACAAAGTTAATAGGAGCACAAAATTACTTAGGTTTCATATTGACATCTGTGGGCCTTTTACTCCTCCAGCTATGGGTGGTTACAAGTACTTCATCGCTTTTATTGACGATTTTTCCCGTTATGGTTTTGTTGAGCTCATCCGTGAGAAGTCTGATTCTTTAGAGGCCTTTAAAGCTTTCAAAGCGAAGGTAGAGCTTCAACAAAGGAAAATGATCAAAGTGGTTCATTCTGATAGATGTGGTGAGTATTATGGGAGATATGATGAGACGGGACGAAACCCTGAACAAGAATGCGACATTGATGCTCAATATACAATACCTGGTACACATCAGCAAAATGGAGTTGCGGAGAGAAAAAATACACACTTCTTGTGCGACGTATGTTGGCAAACTCTTCCTTACCAGAGTTCCTATAGGGTGATGCTTTGAGAACTGCAACTTATATTTTGAATCAAGTGCCTATTAAGTCTGTTCCCAAGACTCCTTATGAGTTGCGGTCACAGAAGAAACCCACTTTACGTCATTTTCATGTTTAGGGTTGTAAAGCAGAAGTAAGACCCTACAATCTGCAATCCAAGAAACTCGACCTTAAGACCGTCAACGACTACTTTATTGGCTATTGTGTGGGATCGAGGGGCTCTAGGTTTTATTGTCCATTGCATACCACCAGAGTTGTTGAATCAGATCGGGCAATCTATTTCGAGGATGACACTAGTACAAGCCAAGAGCTTAGAGAAATTGTGTTCAGACAATACCCGGTCTTCGTCCCTATGCCTATCGCTTCCGCTCCAACAATTGACCCTATGGTTGATCGGCATCCAATAGCCATTCAGAATGAACCCGTTGAGCAAGACGCTCTAGATGTAGCCATAGAAGATGCACATTTAAGAAGATCAGAAAGGATTGGCAGACCTGCAATCTCTGATGACTACATTGTCTACTTGCAGGAGCATGAGTATGACATTTGTGACACCTCAGATCCAACTACTTACAAGGAAGCCAATCTCTAGTCCTCAATCCAATTTTTGGATGAATGCTATGAATGATGAGATGAACTCTATGTCACAAAATGAAGTGTGGAGCTTGGTAGAATTACCAAAAGGTTGTAGATCCATTGGCTGCAAATGGGTATTCAAAACTAAGCGTGATGCTAAAGGTCAAGTGGAGAGATATAAAGTAATGCTAGTAGCTAAGGGCTATAACCAACGAGAAGGTATTGATCACAAGGAAACCTTCTCTCCTGTTTCGAATAAAGATTCTTTACGAATCATTATGGCAATTATGGCACATTTTGACTTGGAACTTCATCAAATGGATGTAAGAACGACTTTCTTGAATGGAGATTTAAGTGAAGATGTCTACATGATTCAACCTATTGGTTTTGAGGTAGTTGGAAAAGAAAACATGGTTTGTAAGCTCCAGAAGTCAATTTATGAGTTGAAACAAGCTTCAAGGCAGTGGTATCTCAAGTTCGATGAAATTGTCACCGCTAACGATTTCAAAGAAAACATTGTTGATCAATGTATATACATGAAGGTCAGTGGAAGTAAGTACATATTTCTGATTTTGTATGTTGACGATATCTTGCTCGCTGCTAATGACGCTGACTTATTATTTGAGACAAAACAACTATTGTTTGACCATTTTGACATGAAAGATCTTGGTGTAACATCATATGTCTTGGGCATACAGATTCTTCATGATAGGGCCGATGGTATTCTCAGATTATCTCAACGTACTTACATTGAGTGTATCTTGAAGAGGTTCAATATGCAGTCTTGTTCTTTTGTGCAGACTTCAATTGTGAAGGGTAATAAGTTCTCCAAAGCAAAATGTCCTCAGAATGATGTTAAGAGAGATCAGATGAAAATAGTCCCTTATGCTTCTATTGTAGGCAGCTTGATGTATGCTCAATTATGCACACATCCTGATATTACCTTTGTGGTTGGTTTGCTTGGTAGATACTTGAACGATCCTTGTCAAAGCCACTGGAAAGCGGCTAAGAAAGTTTTGAGGTATCTTCAAGGTACCAAGGATCTCATGTTGACATATCAGCATACTGACACTCTTGAAGTCATTGGTTTCAATGATTCCGATTATGCAAGTTGTGTGGATGATAAGAAATCCACTTCTAGGTACATCTATATGATGGAAGGAGGAGTTGTTTCGTGGAAAAGTGTTAAATAGACACTTATAGCTTCTTCGACCATGGAGGCAAAGTATGTGGCGTGTTATGAGGCTACTTGTCATGCAATGTAGCTACGGAACTTCATTTCAGCATTAGGAGTTATGAACTCTATTTCAAGACCATCGAAATTATATTGTGATAATTCCGTAGCAGTATCTTTCTCTCGGAACACTAGGAGCTCTTCTCGATCCAAACATATTGATATTAAGTTCTTCTTTGTTAAAGAAAAAGTTGCAGAGTCCCTCATTACCATTGAGCACACGCCTACGAGCAGCATGTTGGCGAACCCACTAACTAAAGGCCTACCTATTTGTGTGTTTCAAGAACACGTCTCCTGCATGGGATTGTTGGGAGCCTAATTTCTTTGTTTCAGTGGGAGTTTACTGTTCTTTGTATGTTTTGTGAGGATTATTTAAATTTTTTGTGTAATTCATGCATATTATGGATGTATGTCACTATCTTATGATACTACATATCTTTGTGATTTCATAAGTAACGAAATGATGATATTAATGTTATTGTCATACTTCTGGATTAACAGCGCCTGATTATATATATCCTATGCATCCGATCGGTGTGTTGGTTATGTGTAATTATTTTAGCTATGTTTGTTGCTATGAAAGTATTTGTGGCAAGATTATGTAGTTCAAGTGGGAGAATGTTGGATTAATTTTGTGGACTAACATAATGTAATGACAACATTCCACTACTTACCATTTGGGCACGTGACATTTGGGTCATTTATGAGATGGACAACATTCCACTACTTACCATGCTTTAAGCCCTTGGGTCCATTCTTCTTTCTTGTCCAAGCCTACCCATTGGGCTTGAGAGCTACCAAAAGTGTTTCATATTTATATATACATATATATGCTCTCTTTGGTGAATATATAGAGTGAACAAGATTGAAGAATTGGATTCAAAAGAATCCTAGTCTCCCCCTCGATTTTAATCTCATTTGCAGGTTCTTCATTGATCTCCCACGGTTTCTAATCAAGTTCTACCAACACTTGAAGGTAATGTATTTCATTAATAGATTTTATATGCTTCAAAAACATGGACAATATTCTTGACATTGATGAGATGCAATGGGCTGATTTAGATCTTCTAATATTATTGTTTTGCTCATTTAATACTCATTAAATGTTATTATATTCCAACAAAAGAAGCCCTCACTAACAATATACTGCCAGTAAAAGACATAATCCGATGGGATGGAATTTCTTTTGCAAGATCCTCTTCAAGATTAATTCCTTTTTACAAGTTTCTGTTGACACATAAAAATTCAGCTCAAATCGAACGGTTCAAGGAATGAAGCACAGTTGGAGGATCCCCAAATCAGATGGCCCAAAGAACGAAGCCCAATCAAACAAGTCAAGATGAAGGCCCAAATAGGGAGGCCCAAGAACGCGGTAACACCATCGCCCAAGTTTGCAAGTCGCCAGAAATCTGAGCGAATGGAATGCCATGCAGTCGCCCAGAATTTGAGCGAATGGAGTGCCATGCAGTCGTCCAGAGCTGTTACTCTATTCTCGCCCAAACCTTCTAATCGCCCAAGATCTTAGCAAACATAAAGTGTTGCGGTTATCAAGAAGTGCAGTTATCAAAGCAGTTATTAAAGCAGCACTATCATGTTCCACGATTCAAGGAATTCAATCGAAAACGGTTGAATGACGAAGAGTAATTGCAACAGTTAAAATAAAGGCAGTTCCATGACAAGTTAGCTATTACGAGGAAAGTGGGCAGTTGTAGAACGATCAAGCAGTTTTAGGGCAGTTGATTACAAAGAGATCATCCAGGGAGTATAAAAGGAAGAAAAGACATAGAGCAAAGGAACCGAATCAAAAACTCTCGAACAGAGAACATGTAATTTTAAATTCTTTAATTTAGATTTAAATACTTTTTTCAGTAACTCGCGTGCTTGCGTCCTTTGGAGGCATTCTGTTTTTAATTTTCAATTGTAAACTCATAGCCAATAAAAGAACACCCCTTTTTAGAATTTTTTCTCAAGAGGTTTATCCCTTACACAATCGTCTGATCCCTTTTAATTATTAATAATTAACCCGTGCGAAACAGTTTCTTTTTGAGATTTTTTAAGTTTCACTTTTTGAAATACTAAAATATTTATTTACCTTCCTGAAAAAGTACTTTGTACTTTCTTTTTCACTTAAGCATTCTAAGCTTAGCCCAACAGGATTCTCAATGATATTCCAATTATTTCCTGCCATTTCAATTTTCGTGTCCTTATCTCGGAAAAAAATATATATAAGCAACAAACCGGAGAAAATGATAATAAAATTCAACCTGGTCAAAGAGCCCTCTTTTAGCGGTTTCTTCCCACAATCTAAGCAACGATAGTGCAATCCCACCAGACAGCACGGTGGCGATGACGTCACTGACAACCGGATTTTCCGCAAACATGGCTACCGATGACGTCAAAGTCCGACGGATTGTTCTTCTGGGCTTTCCCTCAAGCTGCCGACCAAATTTATAACGGTGGAGAGAATCAGAGGACGAGGTAAGAGGGCTGTAATTAGAGGAGAACAAACGTGAATGACTGCAAAAATAAAATTTGGACTTTGATTTGACAGTTACGCAGAGGTAAAAAATTGTTGAAGCCATGAATCAATAATTTGGGAGAAAACAAACCTCCACTGATGGGATTGGTGGTTGGGTTTTATTAGACTACTGCCTAAAATAAGCTAATCATTGGACTTTATCTGGTTGAAATAAGCTAATTATTCAATAGCGGCAGCTCTTGATGAAGATGGATTGAACTTTCCAAACAAGGTAAGCGCATCTGTTCTCAAGTGAATTTGGGAAAAAAAAATGTCTGTACAACCGTCACAATGAGAAGCCGACAATTATTTTATTCGGGCAGCCCCTCAACATGTGAGAAGGCTGTACACCAATACTTTTTCCATTAATTTAATTCCTAAAAAATTTACTTTCATGTTTAACTTTGACCTCTCAAATATGATTTACTTAATCACTACGCAATCGCCCACCAACATTTTATGATAGCATTATGATATGCACTTTTTTTCATTTTTTTGACGGGTATTGATCAACCTATCGTGATCACTAAAAATACGCATCCTTGTGGACTTAACATTTACTTATTTCGCTTTTTTAAATAAGGATGTTAAGTAATATGAATGCAAACAAAAAAGTGGAAACGTGATTATATGAGCATCAAATTGAGCTAACATGAGTTGATTGGAGATATTATCTATTAGTATTATTGTAAAATCCCTTATTTCATGGGTCAACCACAACGTTAACCTTCCTGTAAATTGCCCCTTCAATAACCCGTTAACCGAATGAGATCTAAAAAGTCAAAATGTGTACAGGGAAATTATAAATATTCTTCCATTTATTTATAATTAGTACCAGTATTACACTTCTGTCATTGAACCATGAAACTAGGAGGATAAACTAATTGAGATTTTATCATAGAACAAAACTGCCCACCAACAATGAGGCCAGTGGTACTGTGAAGTTGTCATCAAGTTCAGTACTTAAAGGGTGGGATTCAACGCATGCAGAGGCAACAGACACTATGAAGAATCCAAGAACCATCTTTGAACTTTCTTGAATGTACCCCAACCACGAAAAATAGAGCATGTACCTATTGCCACATTTTGTAGTAGCAAATAAATCATCAATGTAATTGAAGAAATTAAAGAGAATAAATTAAGAAAGAATTACCCTAAAGAAGCCAAAAACCCACAAGTTGCCATGGCAGTGGTGCCAACAATTGATTTGTTTCTGTTGTAGGGAAGTTTCCAGCTTCCAAATCGTCGCCCCGCAATATCAGCTATACCTATGAAAAAATTGATACGTTCCATGAAAAATGAAAGGCCCTTAAATTGATGTGAATCATTTGAAATAATGGTACCATCTCCAGCACAGAGGTTGCAAATTGCTGCTATTGCTGCAGGAGAAGTTCTCCAATAGATAGCAGTGGCCAAAGTGATTGTGGAAACATATCCCATTGTTGCCTTGAGAAGTTCCCTAATCCACTCAAAAGTTATTCAAAGAAACAATATGACTAATCGAATGTTCTCCAGTACTATCAACCAGTATTAGTAATGGCTGAATGACAGTCTCGTAAATAAAACAAGATATATATGGTTCTCTTGCATTGGTACAAACCTGGAATTTCGGTATCTGCTGAGGGACCTGATGATTTTCTCATCTTTTCCCATTCCAAGTCCTACAATAAGTCCTCTTGTTGTGACTAATCCAGGGATAAGAGATGCTAAAATTGCTCCTGTACGCCCAGAACTGTCCAGAGAAGTAGCTTGTTCACCATTTATCAAATCTAAGAGATCAGAAAGAAAGAACCTCTTAAAATTACCTGAACAATGGCCAGCATAGCATCAGAGTTAGTCCAATCATAACATGACAAAGCTTCCTAAGTACATTCTAACCCCCAAAAAAAAAAAAAAAATACACATGTAAGCAAGGAATAACTCTGGTATTCTTAATTTGCAGTAGAGGAAAAAGAACATAAAAGCAGACCAAGTCGAAGAGCTCCATTTTCGCTGATTCTTCCAAGAATTTAAGTATGGATAGGATAACGCCATAGGTGAATGCAAGGGCAATGATATCCCCAGCAACCCAGTTATACCAAAACATGTCCTAACCTCAATTTCAGATTATTTGATCCCTTTTATCAGCCAAGGAATTGTAGTCAAATAGAACATCTTGAACATATATAACTATTGCACATTGATAATAACTAAACAATAAAAAATTATTTTTCTTAAGCCCGTTTGATTCTCATTTTTATCAAAATACTTTTTTCTCTCCTTCTTTTTAACTACACATTCTTCATTAAAATAATATTATACATAAATCAAAAAAATTTCCTTATTTTTCATCCACACATTCTCTATCAATCTATTATTCTAAAATTCATTTTTCCATAAAAATGGGTATCAAACACCTTCTTAGTATAATCTTATGTGCCTTGTGAACGACATAAGATTTCCACATTTTCTGGATTCACATTTCTTACATGAATAATAGATCACAAGACCAAATTATAAAAACTATGATAGTTCCTTAAACGAATCGATTAGATGGTTGTTATAGCAAGTTGGAGTTTTAATTTCCTTTTCTGAGCTTTTCGTGTGTGGCACTGGCAGCTTATATCATATACCATAAAACTGTATCTTCATTTTAACCCCCTTTTTTTTTTTTTTTTTTTTTTTTTTTGCTTGGTAGACTAATGTTATAGCTCAAGGATTTTTTTCAGATTATAAATAGTTCTCTCATTTTTAAGGAGTCATTTCTCTGTCTGTATCTCATGATTGATTTTGTTCCAGTTGTCTTTTTAGAATTAAACTAGTGTGTCAGATGAATTTTGACACCCGATTAACTTACACTCATAATCGAGGTGGGTGGGGTGCCATTTTTTACATTTTTTATTCCCATAAGGTCGGCGTGGGTCCCATACAAATGTGAATATAGGTCAACTGGGGTATCAAAATTCATCTGGCACCCCAACATGATTGATATGGGTGATAAATAAGTATTTAGTAATTTTGAATCCCCAAAATATGAGAATAAAAAAATAAGCCGAATATTTATAAAAGCCCTTCCAAAACAAGCTTGATCCACTTAAATTTTTTATCGAAGTTCAAGCTCCAACCATGTTTTTAACCCAATAATTTCCTTTTTCATATGTTGACCACCAAGGGCCTTCATAAACACGCCATAACATAAATTTTCATTTAGATTCTCTTAATAAGAATCTAGGATGATTAAAATTCTCAGATACATTTTACACCTCTATATGTGAGCCTAATCTAGGCCGAAGATGATTCATTTAACACTTACAGTTACAAAATACAGAACACGCTTAGTAAAATGTATATTCACCGAAGATGAAAGTTGAGACACGGAAGTTTCAGCTAATAAACAAACACAAATTCTCAGAACAGACTGTTTCTTTCAGGAGACCTCAACAAGCAGCTAAAAATGAAAAGGCAAATTCTAGTTCTTGAATGTGGAGCTTATAAAAAGAGAAAAAATTGATAAGTTTGGACTCCATTTTATCCAAAATCACATTTTTCAATAAAATAATATTATATGTAAATTCAAAAAATTTCTTTCTTTTTAAACCACACATTATTAATTTAAAAAAATAAAAAAATTCACTATTCCAAACTACATTTTTCCCCAAAAACACATTTTAATGGAGCCTAAACAAGGGCTACGCGGGGGATGGGGAAGAAGACGCAACCAAGAAATGGCATCAGCAGAATTTATGAATGGAACATGCTTAGAGAAACAAACACACAACGGAGCTTCAATCAACTTATGAGTTTTGTTTTTTCCAAAAAAGGGCCATAATAATACCACCACACTTATATCTACTAAGTAGGTACAAAATCAACTAGGAAGAAGTGAAGTAGATTTTCTCAACTGCTCTCGTATATGCAAGTAAAATCTCAGGCAAGTTGCAACGATCTTATCTTGGAGGAGGTGGAGGAACATGAGATTTTGTCAATTCCACCTACGCAACAATGCCAACTGCAAGAATTATCCATCCAAAAACGTCATATTTGAGATCGCTAATTTTGTTCTTCTTTGCCCTCTGCTGCTGTAGAATAGTAGCAAACAAAAATAAGTATGAATAAACTGTATGATGTATTCAACATTGTAGTGGCAGCATTTTCCTTGAGGTTTGTATTTGTATAACATTCAAAAGTTTTCTAGAATAATAATGGAATGTATGTTAAAAGAGATTCCAAGGCCGTAAAAACAGTTTTTTTATGTGTAAAATTATTTTTTCCGCGTATTAGCCCGATTTGAAATTTTGTAGCCCGATTTTGGATTCAATCCTGGATCTCTCCCTCTGCGAAAGGTCAAAAGTTTCCCGATGTTGAGGTCAAATTACTAATGTTACAATTTTCAAACCCTGACTCAAATCGAAAAGGTGGTCAAGGTTTCTACGGTAGCAAGTCTATTTAATAAACGAATTAACTGGAAAATTGGGGAACTTATCCAACAATTCAAACACCGGATGATAGCTATAAGAAAATAATCAGACATATACCTCAAGTTGTAGAAAATAGAAAATAAAAAATAAACGGATAATTCAAAATGTATTACAGGTCGCTGAACATTCTAAATCACATAGGGATAACAAGGAAAACATTACAATACCCCGTATTCCTATCCAAAAGTTTATATTAGACAATAAAGATCCTGTATTAAAATCAAAGACCCTGGTGGAAAGTCGTGAAGAACTATCGTACAGATAAGACAAGAAAGCCCATTATTTGTAAACAATTATGCACCAGCAACTCTCAAAGATGAGATACACCTAATAATGCTGAGAATAAATATGAGAAAATGCAGTCAAGGCAAGTGAATCACAGGTCAATGAATTCTTACTTTTATAGGAAAAAGCAAGCAATCTATTAATCAAATTGTCCAACGATCAAGCCAAGCCCTTCTCATACTACTCCAGCACATTCAAGAAATACATTCACCAGTTCAATTATATAAAGAAGAAATAATAAAATAAAAAGGAAAATATGCAAATCTCCTTTCAATGATCCGTCGTATTTCAAATTAAATGGCTTCACAACTGTTACGTACAATAGGAGCATTTCAGTACCAACTAATCAATCAGACCAGGTAAAGATGATTGGAAGGAAGGAATATGTACCTTAGAAGCCACCTCTAAAGATTTTCTGTAAAGCTCATTTTGTGGATCCTGCAACCAAAAGAGCAACATAAAAACCGAGGCGTAGCGGGTAAAAGGCAAGCACCGACAATATTTAGTAATTTAATTAACTATACCACTTCAACTGCTTGCTCAAAGTACTTGATCAGGAATCAGAAATGCATTGGCCGTGTATGCATTCCCCAGGCACCAGAGTATCATGCTTCCTTGGATTAACTTCCAATGCCTCCTCTAACTTTGATATGGCGTCTAGACAAAGTTTGATTAAACCGCACAAGTTACCTTTGTTATAAGCATTAAATTTACAAATCCAGATATCCAGTTCTTCGGATAAATACATTCAACCTTTTTTAATTCCTTTTCAAGATAAAGTCATAATATTGAGTTTTGACGACATGAAGATGGCTGATTATCATAAAAAATTTCCCCAGCACAAAAAATTTCACAATATCAATCTTATTAATGAAAATTTTAAAAATAAAAAGTAAATTGCACAGCTAGCAATTAATCAAACACAAGCTGCACAGTAAAAGGTACCTGATAGATTTCCACCTCCAATACAAAGTTTGTTATTCATTTATTATTCTAGAGCATTCCATAGTTAGTTAGCAAAAGGGTAAAAATGTAATAAAAAACTAGTGGAATTCTCTATAATTGTAAGAGGGGGAAACTGGGATGATAATTCAGGGAAAATTGGGAGAGACCGGGCCTCTCGAAAGCCTTGGAAATCATTACTTTCATTCTGTTGAATTCCAATATATCATTCAAGATCAGCATTCCAGTAGCAATAGCACGTGAAGTCCTTCAGTTGAAACACAGCATCAGAGGAACCTATCAAATTGGTATCAGAGCAATCGATTCTCGGGGAGTACCAACGATGGTGATGCAACAGAAAGGAGATTGAGCCATTGATTTAGGGTTGGATTCATGTGGCCGACTCAACACACCGATATTCTATGGGGACAATTTAGATTCGTGGTTGTTTGAGGCAAAGCGATGCCTAAGCATGACTCATGGCTTACTGGAGAGGGCAAAGGTAGAAGCCGCAGTCGCTTGCTTCCTTGGAGAGGCTTGGGCATGGTTTCCAGGTATAGACGATCGCTGTCCGATTAGAACTTGGGAAGAATTGAAGATGTTGATGATGGCTCGATTCCACAAGAAGCAAATCTTCGTTGCCGGTAAATTTACAGAAGGGAAGGATGAGAAGGGGATAATAGAAAATTCATCGGAACTCACCATCATCTCGAAAATTTTCCCAAAATTGGAGGAATCTGGAGTAAGTCCCCTCAATACGTACCGCCGGGAGGAGCCGGATAGGAAGGAAAAAGAGGTCGCGGTCACTTCGTTGGATGCCACCATTAATTTTGAAATTGTACCAAAATTTGAAGAAATCGACAATTGGGAGAGAAAGAAGAAAGAAGGGAAGTTATTCTGGCCAAAACCATCATCACCATCTGTGAGGAATACGCCGACAAAGGGAATCAGAAGCTTGGGTTTGGAGATGAGTGTCGACAGTAGGCTGAAACAGTGGGGTGGAACTAAAGTTAACATGCTTAAATCACATGGTTTTGGCCAAATTATGAATCTATCCCAAAGGGATGTGGACCAAAAAAAGTATCCAAAAAGGGCCCAACCTAATTCTGGCCCACATACCATTAT
Organism: Olea europaea var. sylvestris; assembly: GCF_002742605.1. Classification (NCBI taxonomy): domain Eukaryota; kingdom Viridiplantae; phylum Streptophyta; class Magnoliopsida; order Lamiales; family Oleaceae; genus Olea; species Olea europaea. The sequence continues at coordinate 76,007 of NC_036246.1, forward strand.
AAACAATAACAGCAACCCCTCCAGCCCAACTGTTAATTCCATCCCTTATTATCTTTCACCCTAGTCAGCATACTAAGCCCCTTCATTTTCAATCCCAAAATCAGTTTCCATTATTCCAAAATTCGATAAGCCAAAGCAATCATAACCACCAAATCAACTTACTATTTTGGAGCTTCAAAAGAGGATGGAAAATGGTTTATGCCTTCATTATGACGAGAAAAAACCAGTGGGCCATAATTATGAAAATTGAGGGTTACTAGTGTTGGTGGTAACTGATGATTTAGAGGAAATATGCTCCATAGAGATGGAAAACGGAGATGGGGAAAAAATGGAGCTTCCAAGGATGATAAAGCTTCAGGGGCAAATTGATCTTGACCATATGATATTTTTAATTGACGGTGCAGCTGACTATCAATTGTTTACAACTCATCGAGCTCAAAAATTGGACATTTTGCGGGTAGAGGTGACGGGATATGGAGTTACTTTGGATACTATACTTGTTATTGTTGCCTGGCTAAGTTGGTCCATCCACTTCAAAGGGTAGAAACATCCCTCTTTTATGATGACCATGGCTGGATTTCTTGCAAAGGAGGTTGTGTGGGCGTATGATGAACGACTTAAACACAAGAACCTCCACCTTGAAGACAAGGTAGATTTTGGAGAGGTGAGTAATGATAGACTTCCACCTCCAATAAAAAGTTTGTTATTCATTTATTATTCTAGAGCATTCCATAGTTAGTTAGCGAAGGGTAAAAATGTAATAAAAAACTGGTGGAATTCTTTATAAATTAAGAGGGGGGGAAACTGGGATGATCATTCAAGGAAAATTTGGGAAAATTGGAAGAGATAGGACCTCTCGAAAGCTTTAGAAATTGTTACTTTCATTCTGTTGAATTCCAATATATCATTCAAGATCAGCATTCCAGTAGCAACAGCACGTGAAGTCCTTCAGTTGAAACACAGCATCAGAGGAACCTATCAGTACCTAAAACCATATTCTTCGACTCTGTACCTCTGGAACTTAGATAACTCTAGCAACGCCCCTCCCCATCTCGTCAAGTTCTACATCAATCAACTATAATCAGTATTTTCTTCAAAAATGACAACCAAAAGAATAACACCGTATGCACACATTATGCATATATGCTCATACATACATAAAGATATAATATTGTGAAAGTGGTTACGAACATCAGTGTCAAGAGGGTTTTTAGTGTGGGTAGCTTCGACGGTTCTGTGAGCATGCATAAAGAAGAGGAGCTGATCAAACTCATTCGACATCTCCATATCGTCTAGCGATCAAACTACAAAAGGAATTTTGAGTTTCCTTTCTGATCTTCAGGTGGTGAATATATCTGAAAACATGAAGTTAAATGTTTGATTAGCCATTGAACTTTGACACATGTATAACTTACTTAGCCCTTGTTTGAGCCATAATTTTCCCCATTTTTATGAAAAATTCAACTGTTTGAGCCAATTTATGTCTAACGCCAAATATAGCCTACACTATAACGAGATACATCATTTCACTCATTTGCCCTTTGGTTTCTTTCGCAGTGGCCACCAAGACGAGTTCAAAGAGAGAGAGAGACCCATTTCCACTCCAAGACCTACAGCGAAGAAACTCTGATGATTTTGTCCCTCCTTTTGAACCTCACGAGTAAGCAACCTTCCACTGACCACAACGCAACAAAGCCCAATCCAGTCCTTATGTTATTTCTGTTGGGTTGCGCCCCTGTTGAACATCTGTTTCACTAAATTCTGCTTAGTCGATGTTCTATGTTTCGAGATCGAAATTCGTTCTCCTTCCGTCTGTTATCAACGAGAAACCCCATGGATCCACATTTGAGCCAGGTAAGCTGACTTCTGAACTCCCAACAAGGTTTGATTTTCACGAATATTACTTGTTCTAATCACTTGTTGTGCCCTTTTTGCAGCTGGACTATTGTGCCAATCTTGCACCATCCCTGCACCAGACACCAGTAATGAGGTCGGATCGAGAAGAAATGCTCGCTGGAAGCTCGTCAAGAGGATGACCTTCATAGCAGCCTATGAAACGACTATTGCGGAAGGCCATATGCATGGAAAGTGTTTCACGAAGCAAGGGTAGGAGTGTGAGGTTGGGTTATTCAATTCTTTGTTCGGGCACAATTGGACAAAGCAACAACTCTACAACCATTGGGATGCAATGGGTCGCGATTACACCCATCTCCGAGACCTTCTTTCCTACAGCGAGATTGAATATGATCCGTCAACGGGTCGGGTCATAGTATTCGAAGAATGGTGGATGCGAAAACTCCATGTACAACTTTGGCTTCTCAATAGGTAGCACCCATTTCATTTCAATTTTGATGTCTGCAATTCTTGAACTGAACCATTGTCTAAACTTTATAAATTACACCAATGCCTTTGCTCCGAAATCCTCCAGTAATGAAATTGTCGAATGGATTGATCCAATATACAGGTTCCTTGAATGCTATAACCTAAATATTTGTACATCATGGAAATCAGTTCATTGAATACATATTCCATATCATGTTCAGTTTATTTAGCAGTGCATTTTTGCATTTTGGGGAGCTCTTCCAATTGCTTATAACATAAATTTGCGATAACGAACTTATAACTTGTTCTTATGTATATTTGTTGTATTTTTTGAGGTTTTGATGTTTTGGTGATTTGGGTGACCATTCATGTAGCTAGTAATTGTGCATTTGCAATTCTTCCATGGACACAACTTGCAGTTTCGAAACCACTTGAAATAATCACAAATAAATATCTAAGCATGTAACTTCCTGCCTTCTCTGGTCACAGTGACCCAGTTCACTCTCTGACTCATGTAGCTGCACAATGCATTCGTGAAGTAGAGCATTTTCTAGTCTAGGTTTTAGTTACGAACATGTGACCAATTTAATTCAAGCGCTCTTACAAATTTCTCTGCACTTGTGGTTGCAGGAAAACAAAGAATACAAGGATCTCAAGAACAAAAACGTCGGTGATATTTATATTCGGTACTGTTAATCGTTTGGTAACAGCTACGACTGTGACAAATATGCGATGACATCGAGCCTGATGTGCAGAATGGAATTCGCTGTGCTTGAGGACAGCGGGGTGGATGACCACTTGAATGCAATTTTCGTTGATAGAGAGGAGAGCAGTTCTGGCGATGAGGGGGCCGCTGGTACAGGTACAGTAAGGATGACCACTTCTAACTCCCAAAGTGGGAAGAAAAGACAATCGTCCACTAAGGCCAGAAGGGGAAGCAGAAGAAAGTTTTTGCTCATGATCTGCCTTTTTCCATGGACCGTGCTACTAGTGTAGCTGAAGAAGTGGCCGCGAAGCTGAATAGGATCATATACCCGACAGAGAACGACGCATCAAGTTGTATTAAGGAGTTGCTCGTGACTGGACATCTGTAGCGTTGCGCCTCGTTGACTTCTACGCCTGCACACTTTGCATGCAGAAGCGATATCGGGACATTTAAGCTTTTATGAAAGATGCAGATGAAAAGTTCGAATGGATTGAGTGGCAATTCAATGAACGTGGTAAATCGCTCCATTAGGACCTCGATCATGTTTTGTTTGTAAATGTAGTATTTTAGTTGAGGGCCCGCCAGTTTGGCTTTTTCTTATACAATTTTTTGATCCCTTGTGGACGATTAAGACACTTATATTTATGTACTAATGTCATTCCTGTAGAATTTGTCACGTGTTGCTTAATATTGCATGCTTTACTCATTTTTAATAGGATCATTCATGGGGTTGTACATATAAGTTGTAGGGCATCTTATAGCCCCTGCCATTGCAATATTGCCTTTCACTTATAGACATGCAGCCTACTCATTTTCCTTCTATTTTCTTTCATACAATCATTTGGCCAACTTGGTATAAAGATGTAATCAATTAGCTTTTACCACTCAATATAAATGGATGTCTCCTTCATATTAGCTTAATGTGTTCCTGGACTGGTGGTAAGCCATGGATGATCTGAGCTTCGATTGCATGCTACAACCGAGCTCTGACGCGGAGGAAGAGCTAGGGGAGGATGAGTTGTTCGAAAGTCTGGCGGCTAATGTGATGGCCTGGGTCACATTTTCAACCATCGTCGGGACCAATGTAAGGATATATTATCGCGCACAGCTCAATCGTGTTAGGCGATTCTCATTCGCCAGAAATGGCCACATGTTCATGATGGAGGCTATGAGCGGGAACGGCTTGATCTATCATCAAGAGTTTAGAATGTACCCACCGACGTTACGACACTTTGCACATGTCGTGCAAGACGAGTATGGGTTAACAAGTAGCCAATAGGTAGATATCTATGAGAAAGTGGGTATGTTTTTGTGCATACTTGTACATGGGAAGGGATATCGGTAGGTGACAATGATCTTCGATCATTCACTGCAAACCATTTGTCAATTCTTCAAAGAGGTGCTAGGTGCCATCGTTGCGCTATCAGAACGTATTGTACGATTGGAAACAAACTACATTGGTGTCGAGTCGTACAGGCTGAATCCGAACAAACATCCTATATTTCATGATTGCATTAGGGCTATAGACGGAACACATGTGAGAGCTATGCTACCGTGTCACGAGCGTGTGAACTTCATAGGTCGGGTAGGAGTACCGACTCAAAATGTGTTGGCCGCATGTGACATCAATTCATGTTTCATGTTCGTGCTTGTCGGGTATACCGAATACGCATGACGCATGTATCCTAGCGAGTGCCATATTTAGTTCGAAAATAAATTTTCCTCATCTAACACCGAGAAAGTATTATTTGGTAGACTTCGACTTTGCCCATTGATTGGGGTACATGGCCACGTAAAGGATCAGATATACTGTACCACTTCCAACAGTTCTGCGATGAACAAATAGGTCAGCATCGTAGGTTTCGAAATGCTCGTGAGAGGTTCAACTTTAGACACTCTTCGTGCAAGAACGTCATTGAATGTGCATTTGGTGTGTTGAAGCAAAGATGGAAAATCCTTGACCGTATGCCTAGCTACTCTTTTCAAACACAAGTTGTAGTTGTTCTGGCCGCAATGGGTATTCATAATTTTCTACGTCGTGTTGGAGTTGTGGACAAGGCTTTCGCTCATGCGAAAATGAATGACGACGTAGCCAAGGTGGAGCTTCCTAATGTTGAGGATGAAATTTAGGCTGAAATGAATGCGTAAAAAATGCAACGAAGTGAGTGGGATAGACTACGTGATTATATGGCGCAGCAGTCGTGATAAGTGCATATGCAATTTGCATCGTGTAACGGGACTTGGGGGACCGATGGTGTGGTGCTCATTCTACCTTTTTTTCTTCTGGGGTACAAGAATTGTCGTGTTTGGGCATCGTTGTCATCGTTGTCATCGTGTAATATTTTATTTTAGTACTATGGTGTATGGATTAACATAAAGTGTCATGTTTTTTCTCGAATATTTTGTACGAGTAACTGGACAACCTAAAATTGGATGAAGTGGTCCATACCTCACGGGTTCGTGCTAGTAATTAGAGTGTTCTTTTCGTTTGTGTCGTAATGTTATGTTTTATTTATTGCAATTGCAATAAGTGGTTGGGGTGGTTGGTATATAAATATTTGTCTTCTTGTGAATAATTTGTTGGGTTGCATCCTTTGACTAGTATAGGAAGAAAAATCCACTTTTAGTCCACTTGCCTACACTAGCACATGGGAGGGGAAACTCAAAATTTTCATTATTTCTGCACTTCTGCAACAGCTACTCAGTTACTATACGGGCTCCCACCGTGTCGACTAAAACAATTGGAAATCTAAATTCTTGGGCAAAAAATGTGGCACCAACAGGGGCTGGCTGTCCTTTCAAGTCATTTAACTTTACTCTATCTAACTCTGTTGGCCATTGGATGAAAACAATTAGTAAACTTGCCTATGTTGCTGATAGTAATGTGCAGTGGCAAGTTAAATAGTAACTCAAGTGCCTGATGCTAAATAAGCAATGCCAAACATTCATTTGGAAATAGAATTGAAATAATTCCAATGCGACTGTGCCTTCTTGAGAGGAAAAAAGTTGTCTTTAGTTCTACGGTGGTTCTGCAAAAAAGAGGCTGGGGCTTCCTCCCCTATTTTACCTCCGACGTGAGAATCAGTAGTTGTTCTTGAGATAAAGTATGTTAAAGAATAGAGACAATAATGGAAGAGAATATTTTTTTTGAAAAGAAAAGTCCCCTTTACCTGACATGCCCATGGAGTATTTTTAGGCGTCTGGCACCATGTAACCTTTGGGCAGTTGCCATCCACATGTCATCATGAGACCTACCCTTAGCTAATTTTTTTTCCATTTGTTTAACGGTTACCTTCCGCCCACTACTTGAATGGCGGGTTCAATGATAATTGTTAAGACGGTTACTCACCAGTTCCAATGATGTTCGGATAATCTAGAGAATAGTGGTCGGTCCGCGCGTGGTGTTAATCAGACTAGCATAGCGATAAGCACTATATCATGATGAGCGTCACCTGACATGCTATGAGTAAACGAGCATAACATTGGTCAAGTTAGCACAACGACAGTCACCATTACATGATAGGCGCCACCCAACATAGTGGAAGTTATCATCTCTCTACCAGTCGTCTCAATTCATTATTTGAACCACATAGTATCACTAGGCCCCATACCTCTTGTCGATTTTTATCATCGAGAGGTAGCTTTGTTGGATTATATCACAATTTTTAATCTTTATCATTATTATTTTATCACGAATGGGTTAAATTTATAGCGTGGTAAAAAAATTTATGATAATCTATAAGTGGGTTAGCTCATGGGCCTAGGCCTTTTGTCAAACCTAAAATTTTCCTATATAAAGGGAACATAATCTTTCTTTTTTCTTTACATATTCCTTCTTTTTTAAACCTTAAGTGCTTTTTTCTCCGTCTTCATCCCCAAGTAATCTCCTTATTCTCCTCTTAATTTTTCTTAGAATCCTAGTAGTTCGTCATAATTTCTCGATGTATAAGGTTATTCTGTCATCTTCTAGTCCAGAAGTTTCAATTCATCCTCTTGGACGTTAAGTGTGGGTGATAGTAGATATAAGAATGAGAGTGAAAAGGGGGCTGAAGGTAGGACTGGGAGGCGGTCGACCAGATGAGAACCGCCCTGGTTATGGTCGACTGACCAGACCTAGTTGATCGGTTAGTCGAGGTCGCAGGTTGATCGACCTCCTCATGTTGTTGAAAATATTCCTAACCTTTCAGACCCTATAATTTTTGTTCCATGTTCCCTTAAAAATCATATGAGTTCTTTCAAGTCTCCAACCTTCAACTTTGAAATCGATCGGGACCCCATGAGTATAGTTGTAGTCCTTGATATCCTAAAGGGACCTAGTTCTTACAATTATCCAATCAAGTTAGATCAATTGCTCGATGGGTACACGCACGTTGATGATTATATATATAAAGCCCCCAGCCCAAAGAAGAGCTTCCAGGGTCGGACCCTCGCGAAATTGCCATGTATAAAGATTGTTTTGATGGAGGTTTGAGGTTTCCTATTCATCAATTTTTTGTCTCAAATTTCAACAAATTTCATCTCACACCAAGTCAAATAAATCCGAATGGATGGAGAAAAGCATTGTACTTTTTATACCTGTGTTTTAGTGAAAACATTGTGCCTCCATTGAATTTTTTAGGTGCGTGTTCGAGTTACACAATTTACCCCAATACAATGCATTTGTGTATTTTACTAACAGAGTGCTCTACGCATTCCTTAGTATAGAAATTCCAATAGTGGATGAAAATCTTGATTCTTCTTCGTTCGACTTTCTGATGGTTGATTTCCATTCAACACTTATTGGAGAATCCCTCAAATTCATCTTTTCAACCGTCATATTGAGCTTACTTTTCTTTTGAGTTCTCAATTCCAACTACTGACCTACATACTGCCTCTTACACCTCTTCTCTCTCAAGTCTTAACAGTAAGAAAGATGTTGACATTGGAAATTGGTCGACCTGTTGGTAGGTCCTTATTTATAGTTCTTGATTTTCATTTGGTATTTTTCTTCAATTGCTGGCTTTTGTGACTGAGTTGCTTGGTTGTATGTTTATAGGTATTAAATTTGATTTGGAAGGAGTTTTGAGCTCGCTACTTGAGCCTTAGGTGGAGCCCGAGAGCAACAAACAAGAAAAAAAGGAAAGAACACTAACAGGGGGTCTCCTCCACCATTGGCGGAGCCTACGGGAGGCGTCCCACTATATGAAGTAGGGAAGGAAAACTCAAATCCTAACGAGTTCCAGTTTGAGAGTGATGGCTTTCCACATCCTAATCTTAGGTTTCTTCCTACCCGAAGTGTGCACGAAGTTGATATGGTCGATGCTTTCATTATGTCTGACCACGCCAAAGCTTTGTCTAGACGCCAGGTGGATGATGTAGAGAGGGTCTTGGCAGTGTATAATAAAAGGGTACCCCTCCTTTCTATTCCTTCATTTTCATTTATATTTATACTTTTGAGTTTGTATAAAATCATGCTTTATTTTCACTATTTGCCTAACAGGTCTTGATGATGCAAGCTTTCCTCGTTGTGGCGAGTCACCTCTTAACTGCTGAATTGAAAGCTCTCGACGAAGAGAAAGACAAAGAGGTAGGCGACGTCAAGGAGGATAACCTAGCATTGAAGAAGTCTCTTGATGTTATGGAGGCTCAAAAGAAGGAGATGTAGTCTCACATCAATGAACAAGAGAGACAAATTGACAACTTGTGCTCCTCCTTGGCCCATGCTCAAATCGATGCAGTAAATCATTATAAGGCCTCTCCGTAGTATATTAAGGACATAAACGATTACGGGACAAAAACAATGGCGGCCTCTATTGCCCTTAACAAAGAGTGGGTAGCTGTCGAGCATCCATCCATTGATCCCTCTGACTACGATCAATTTCTGTTGCAGTGTAGGCATAAAGAAAAAGCAACTAAGTAGACTATAATATTTTGACACATCAGCATGCCACGGAGAGGAGGCAGAGGAAGTTTGAACCCAGAATGACTTAACTTTTTATTACTTGCTTAAGCCTTTCGTTGTTATCCATTTTCGTCACTTGACAATTTAGTAGTTTTTTCTTGGTCCAGGATGTGGACATGATATTATGCTTTGTATTCATTATGAATGATACATCATGCGTTTAGTATTGTTATTACTATTATTTTTTATTATTTTGAAGTAGCCAATTTTTTACTTTGTCATTCACCGGTTGCTTGTTGAGCGATTTGAGAGCGTAGAGTACTAGTTGCAGCAATCTTGAACCTTAGCAATTTTTAACTTGAAAGCTCATCGCTAGATAATAGAGCAATTTTAGCTAACCGATCTTTGATTCGGTTGCTTACCGCTGCCTTCAAACACCTTAGGATTGTAGAGCATGAGATTTGGTGATTTTGCCATTTATCTATTTTCTTGGTTTTAAGAGCCTACCATCAAATCGTAGAGCTATTTCGAGCTAATCAATTTTGTTGGTTTCATTGCTCACCGCCAATCGTCGAACACCTTCATAGGACACGAGATCTGATGATTTCGTCTCCTAACCATTTATTCGATTTTGAAAGCTTACCATTAGAACATAAAGCGATTTCAAGTTAACCAATTTAGTTGGTTTTATTGCTCATCGTTATTCGTCGAATGCCTTCGTAGGGCACGAGATCTGGTGATTTCACCTATTAACCATTTATTCGATTTTGAAAGCTTACCATCAGACTATAGAGTGATTTCGAGCTAACCAATTTGGTTGGTCATATTGCTCATCGCTATTCGTCGAACAACTTGGAAACTTTAAGAGATGTTTTCCAACTCATGCTTCAATCAATTGTGTAGCAAACTCCTATATAGACACAAATTTTACCTAGATTTGGGGACTCAGTAGGCGCACCGAGACATCTTAGCTAGGCTGGCCCTTCCTTAGCGCCATCATCATTTGCCGCCATCTAGGCCTTTCATTAAGTGATACAAATGATTGCAATGGGATATGCTTATAGAAGACAATACATTAAGGACACCAACAGAAAATCCTAGCGAATATATTTACAAGAAATATTTGCTATTACATTATGAAAGTGATAAGAGTGTAAAATACCATATTTTCCCCTCTTAACTATTGCATTCATGTGATTATATTATGCCAAAATGCACTCATTACTCTTATATTTTGGTTTAGGTTGTATTTTGGCGAAAAAGATGAAATTCGGAAGAAATAAGTGAAAAATGACCAAAGTAGAAGAGAACGAAAGTTCGGGGACTAAAGTGCAAATGATCCAAACTTGTGTCTAAGATTATGATGAAGATTCGAAAGTGCTAGAGGTCAAGTGGATGAGGAAAGAAGTCAAAGGGATGAAATAACGTCAAAGTTAGATCAATACATCAATTTCCAATCAAAAACTAACACACCAGTTTTTAGTCTCATGTTGGGACCCATTTTTGACACAGAAGATGATCGAATTGGGAGATGACTTATGAATAAAAATTGTGGTCCTTTGAGTTATCTATCCAATGCAACTTGAATCACCTCAATTGGACATCGAGAAAGAAAGCAATTATTAAAACACTGAAAGCTGTCTGGCAAAACCATGCGGTCGCATGCCTTTTTACTATGCGGTCGCACACACCTATACCGAGAATTGAAGAGGTTGAAAGTGCATAATCATGCGACCGCAATGACAATAACCATGCGGTCGCATAGTGTTTTTTGGGCGGCCGAATCTCAATTTCCTTATATGATTGAATCTCTTATGGTAACCTAATTTTCACGGGATATAAATGCCCAAAACCACCCAGAACGAAGGGAGACGCCCCTAGACCTATTTCTTTCATTTTGGTGCTCAAGAAACTCCATGGAAAACTAAGGAACTTGGTGAAGCAACGAAGGATCTCAATCAGTTTTGGTGATTTCGACATCTTTAATTCATGTAATTGAGTTTTTCATTATTAAACAATTTTAGAATCGAATTTCCATATCTTGAATATGTTTTTGACATTAGTTTAACAATTATTAGAATTTCCATAGATTCAGTCATGCTTTCTCTATCGAATATTCGAAATACTTGTTGAATTACTATTTGAATTATTTATTGTCGAGATTATTTTAACTTTTATCAAATCCTTCATAGATCTAGCCATGTTCCTTCTATCGAATGATTGAAATAATTGTTGAATTTTAATCTTAATATTACTTTATTAGTGAATTGATTACTGCCTTATGCTTGATGTATATGGTCAATCTTTAATCTTGTTTCAATAAAAAAATGTGCGAATGTGTTATAGAAAATCTAGATTCTAGCAATATAATTGGAATTAAATTGGACTTTATTGTTAAATCTTTCGATTAGAGAGTTGGGAAGAAAATCTCTAATTGAGGAAAAATACATGAATTATTGATGTCGATAGATCCAATCCATTGGGGAAATTCCGACGCTTCACTTATGTCGCACATTGATAATTAATTTTTATTCCAAGTGACAAATCATTCCCACATAAAATTACGAAAATCCTAGTTTGTTTGATTTTTTGAGAAAATTTTCATCTCCCAATGGATACTACACCCCAAAGCTTTACTACAATCACCGCATTATACTTTGGGCGTAATCAAATTTTGGCGCCGTTGCCGGGAAGATGGTACAAGTAATCAAGGGAACAATCGAAAAAGGGTGACATCGTTCCTTTTTCTTCATTTTTATTTGATTTAATTTTTTTTAGTGTTATTTTTATTTTGTTTTCACATTTTCTTTGCTTTTTTTTGTGTGTTTGATGAGCAAGGATCGAGGCAATCAAGGGAGTTCTACTGGAGCACCTTATCCAGTGTTTGAATCTCAATATAACCTTTATTTTGCTACTGCATCAATTGCCACGAATACCTCAACACATAACACTATGTCTGATAGTGAACACGGCGATGCGCCTTATAGAACTTTGCATGATTATTTGCACCCCACACGTACATCCACACCATCATGCATAATGTTTTCGCCCAGTATGCCACATATGGAACTAAAACTGGGAATGATTCAACTTCTTTCCACTTTTCATAGACTTGACAGTGAAAACCCATACGTGCATATTAGGGAATTTGAGGAGGTAGTTGCAACCTTCCACAATCAACATGGTACAACGGATGCAGCCAGGTTAAAAATTTTCCCGTTTTCACTGGCTATATTCGTTGAGACCACGTTCAATTGGTACATGGGCTGAAATGACGCAAGCATTTTTTAATAAATACTTTCTCCAGCATAAAACTAGCGCCCTTAAGAAGCAAATCTCATCTTTTACCCAAAAGGATAGTGAGACCCTATATCAGGCCTGAGAGAGATTTAAAGAACTACAAGCCCTTTGTCCTCACCATGGTTATGAGAGCTGGCGTATAGTTAGTTACTTTTATGAGGGATTAACACCTAGGGAATGTCAATTCGTAGAGATGATGAGTAATGGTGATTTCCTGCAAAAGGATCCGGATGAGGCCATAGAGTATTTAGACGATCTTGCTGAGAAAGCTCATACTTGGACAGGACCTAGCCCTACTGATAGTACCAATAGGTCACGACCTCCAGAAAACCCCACTAGTACAGGTATCTATCAACTTAGGGAAGAAGATAGTCTTAAGGCCAAAGTGGAAGCCCTTACTAAGGAATTTGAGACCTTGCGTGCTAAAGGTTTTGTGTGCGGTGGAGTAGATCACCTAGCCCAAGAGTGCACCACTTTAATTGAGATGAGAGGGGTTTATGAGGAACATTGTAATGCCTTAGGCACATATAGGAAGCCCTATTCTCCTTTCTCCGAATCCTATAACCCAGGGTGGCGCAATCATCCCAATCTCAGCTGGAAATCTGAAAACCAACAAACTACCCAATCAAATAGAACTTACAGTGCACCATCATATCAACCCACACCCTCTAGGAACTCTTTAGAAGATACCCTACATGCATTCATAGAGGCACAAGGCAAGACCAATCAGAAGTTTGAGACTATGATTAACCAGGTAGTGGAGGAAAATAAGGAGATAAAAAATCATGTGTCTAAATTGACCAATGCCTTAACTATGGGGGAACGTGGGAAATTTCCAGCACAAGCTCAACCTAATCCTAAGGGACAAAATATGGCTCAAACCTCAGGTTCAGGAGAGAGTAACCTTAAGGAAGCAAATGCCATCACCACTCGATCTGGGAAGCTTATAAAACCAATTTCAAAACCTAGGGAAAATGAAAAGGAGTCTAGTGAGTCTGAAGAAAATAGCCCTAGTGATGAGGCAGTAGGAAATCCATCGAGGGTACCTTTTCCACAAGCCCTTAAGCTTAGCCCAAAATCAGTCAATCAACACAGTGAGATCCTAGAACACCTTAGGCAAGTAAAAATCAATCTTCCACTCTTGCATGTAATTTCACAAGTTCCTACATATACAAAAGTCCTTAAGGACTTGTGCACTATGAAGAGGAAACACATTGTCAAGAAGACTGCCTTCTTAACCGAACAAGTGAGTGCTGTGATTGAACAAAGGATCCCACCGAAATATAAGGACCCTGGCTATCCAACCATTTCCTATGTCATCGGGAACCATGAGTTTGCACAAGCTCTCCTTGATCTGGGAACCAGTGTTAATCTCATGCCCCATTCCATATGCTTACTATTAGGTCTTGATGAAATTAAACCCACTTCTGTGGTTCTACAACTAGCTAATAGATCCACTATAAGACCTAGGAGAGTAGTTGAAGATGTGTTGGTTCAAATTGATAAATTCTACTACCCCGTTGATTTCTTAGTCTTGGATGTGAAGGTTGATGTTAATGTTGATTCTAAAATTCCTATTATTCTTGGTAGACCTTTCCTCGCCACAGCTAACGCCCTTATAAATTGCAGGAATGGTCTAATGAAATTGTCTTTTGGGAATATGACTCTAGAAGTCAACATTTTCCACATTGCTAAGCAACCAATGGAAAGTCATGAGTGCCACCACACACATATGATTGAGGCACTCACTCAGGAGGAGGCACTTGAGACTACAAATTCTGACCCCTTAAATCTTTTTCTTTTGAATTCTACAATTCCAGCAAGTGTTAATGATAAAGAATATGCTAACATTTGTGCTATTTTTGCAAAATTTCAGGACTATGGGACATCACCATGGCAACCCAAATTTGAAGAATTGCCAGAAAGGACGGGCGGCCATCAACCATCAAGCATTGAGAGCCCCAAGCCAGATTTGAAACCGCTACGCCCAGGATTGAAACATAAATTCCTTAGACCAGGTGATACTTTTCCTGTAATTATTTCTTCAGAATTGGATGCATTACAATGTGAGCAACTTTTAAACATTTTGAATGAACACAAATCTGCATTAGGTTGGACCATAGCTGACATTAAGGGTATTAGTCCTCTAATTTGGTCACATAGGATTCATTTAGAAGAAGGAGCCATCCCTAAAAGAGACCCACAGCGTAGGCTAAACCCGACAATGAAAGAAGTTGTGAAAAATGAAGTGCTGAAACTGTTAGATGCAGGTATCATTTATCCTATTGCAGATAGTAAATGGGTTAGTCCTACACAGGTAGTCCCTAAAAAGTCTGGTGTCACAGTGGTAAAAAATGAAGTAGGTGAAATGGTCCCAACAAAAACAGTGACTAGATCGCGCATGTGCATTGATTATAGGAAGTTGAATGCTGCCACCCATAATGATCACTTTCCCCTCCCCTTTTTAGACCAAATCCTGGAGCGTGTGGCTGGGCATCCTTTTTACTGTTTTTTGGATGGCTACTCTGGTTATTATCAAATTGAAATAGCCTTAGAAGACCAAGAGAAGACCACATTTACTTGCCCATTTAGTGCTTATGCATTTCGTAGGATGCCATTTGGACTTTGTAACGCCCCTGTCACATTCCAAAGATGCATGATAAGCATATTTACTGACATGATAGAGAAGTGCATGGAAGTTTTCATGGATGACTTGACAGTGTTTGGAGTCTCGTTTGATGCATGCCTATTTAACTTGAAGAGAGTCTTTTTGAATTGGGAGAAATGTCATTTTATTGTACCTTCAAGAATTGTCTTAGGACATGTAATTTCTTCTAAAGGAATAGAGGTCGACAAATCAAAAATTGAACTGATCTCCAAATTGCCTACACCTAAAATCGTCAAAGACATAAGATCATTTCTAGGTCACGCAGGCTTTTATAGGAGGTTTATACAGAACTTTTCATCCATATCCAGACCCTTGTGTAACCTTCTAAGTAAAGAAGCCAATTTTGAATGGACCCCAGAATGCCAAGAGGCATTTAAAACACTTATTAACAAGCTCACTTCTGCACCGATCATGCAACCACCTGATTGGTCCCTACCGTTTGAAATTATGTGTGATGCTAGTGATTATGCGGTAGGTGTTGTACTAGGACAACGAAGAGAGGGTAAGCCTTTTGTCATTTACTACGCTAGTAGAACTCTTAACAGTGCTTGGATGAATTATTCCACAACTGAAAAAGAGCTACTAGCTGTGGTCTTTGCACTCGACAAGTTTAGATCCTATTCAATAGGTTCTCCCATTACAATTTTCACAGATCATGCAGCCCTTAAGTACCTTCTTGCAAAGAAGGATACTAAGGCGCGATTAATACGGTGGATATTGATTTTGCAGGAATTTGACATCACCATCAAGGACAAGAAAGGAGTGGAGAATGTCGTAGCAGACCACTTATCAAGGCTAACCTTTGAAGACACTACAAACACCTTGCCAATAAGAGATGAATTCCCAGATGAAAATTTATTTTCTGTATCTTCTTTACCATGGTTTGTTCACATTGTGAACTACTTGGCTGCAGGTGAAATTCCAAAGGAGTGGAGTACAAAGGATAAGAGGAAGTTTTTGGTTCAGGTACGTAATTTTTATTGGGATGGCCCATGTTTGTTTAAGTACTACCCCGACCAAATCTTAAGACGTTGTGTCCCCAATGAAGAAATACCTAGCATACTTAGTTTCTGTCATACTCAAGCATGTGGTGGCCACTTCTCTATAAAAAAGACTGCTGCGAAAATTCTACAATGTGGTTTTTATTGGCCTACCTTGTTCAAAGATACTAATACCTATTGTAGAACCTGTGAAAGATGTCAAAAATTAGGTGCTGTGTCTCGACGTAATATGATGCCTTTAAACCCCATTTTAGTGATAGAAGTGTTTGATTGTTGGGGGATTGACTTTATGGGCCCCTTTTCACCTTCTTTTGGTTATCTATACATTATTGTGGCGGTGGATTATGTGTCAAATGGGTAGAGGCGGTCACTTGTAGAGCTAATGACAATAAAATGGTTATTAAATTCCTCAAAGAAAATGTCTTGTTGAGGTTTGGTACACCACGTGTCATTATTAGTCACAGAGGCACACACTTTTGCAACCGTTCATTCGAAGCACTAATGAAAAAATATGGAGTTATTCATAAAATCTCTACTGCTTACCACCCCCAAACTAATGGACAGGTAGAATTGGCTAATAGGGAAATTAAACAAATTTTGGAAAAATCGGTGAATCCTAATCGTAAAGATTGGTCTTTAAAATTAAGTGATGCACTTTGGGCTTACCGTACTGCTTTTAAGACTTCCCTAGGCATGTCACCATATAGACTTATTTTTGGAAAGCCTTGCCATTTACCTGTGGAGCTTGAACACCGAGCATATTGGGCTATTAAACATTTTAATTTCGACCTAAAGGAGGGAGGTAAGCTTAGGAAATTTCAATTCGCTGAGTTAGAGGAGTTGAGAAATGAGGCCTATGAGAGTTCTAGGATCTACAAGGAAAAAATGAAAGCTTTTCATGATAAAAACATTTTGAGAAAAACTTTTGAACCAAATCAAAAAGTATACCTGTATGATTCTAGACTCCACAAGCATTCTGGAAAACTTCATTCTAGGTGGACTGGTCCCTTTGTGGTATTACGAGTCTTTGAAAATGGAGCGGTTGAAATTGAGGATCCTAATAATGGTAGAGTGTTCAAAGTGAATGGACAGCGTCTCAAAATAGCTTTTGGGCAATCGGTACCTGCAGTGGAAGAAATTCCCCTTGCAGACCCTGTTTACCACCCTTAGCTTCACTCAAGTTCATCCTTCACTTTATTTTTCTGTATATTAGTTTTCGATTTTTCTTTTTAATATGATTTGCATTCATATTTTTTTTTGGTTTTTTTTTTGCTCCTTGCATTATCCATCCATTGAGTTCTTTCAAGCTTCTCATCCTTCAAACTTAAGTTAATTCACTGCAGTACTCAGGTGATACCTTTCCCCTTCTTTATTTTTGGAGACATATTTATGCATTGAGGACAATGTAACTTTTAGTTAGGGGGAGGATACATTTTGTTTGTGAATTGCATTGCATGATAAATTGTGTGATCATGGAATTGTGAAAAAGTTTACATTTTTGCCTGGACTTCTGAGTTGCTGCATGTCTATGCGTATGTGCTTGAGTGACAAAATATGCCACTACGAGTTGGTTGTGTTTATGAGAATCTGGATATCAAGACACTTGCTATATTTCATTTTGTGCACACAAGCCTTGTGGTAAGATAGTGGTTTAATACATGTAGCTAGAGGAATCTCCTGCTAGAGCCTTCTTTAGAGAGAATTGGTGAGGATTGAGAGTTATCACATATTAAAAATGTAATAAGTGTTCATTGATTGTGTGAATTGGAAACTTCGTCTGAGAATGACATTACACAGTATGTGGTAAGACGGTGGTTTGTACTTGAGAAATGATAACAGTCAATTTAGGATTGAATTTGAGCCTTCAGACTAGTTCTTTTCCATAATTATAATCCCCTAGTAGCCACTTCGAGCCAATACACATACATAACCATTTCTTTTGATGTGCCTAAGTTATCCATACCTCCTTACACTGGATTAAAGTCTATAAATAGTCATTTTTCCACATTTATGCTTCCAAGTGTATAGTAGGTGTTAAATGTCCATTTGAGAAGAAAAGTAACGAGGAAAGTGATAAGAGATGATAAGTGCTCGGGTGATGCAAAAAAAAAGCGAGAAAAGGAAAAAAGAAAGAAAAAAAAATTTTGAAAGAAAAAAAAATTGAAAAAAAAAAGAGAGTGGATTGTTGTTGGGAATTGAAAGGTTAAGGAATGCGTTGATGTAAAGGATTGCTATGTTGAATTACTTGTTGAGATGTCTAACTAGATACTTGGAAGTCCCTAAATTCCTTTCACCCTACTTTTCATATAACCCAACTTAACCCCTTTCACACCCTTTGCATTGACTGTTTTGATCTCAAGTCGGTTTGTGGTAAGAAGTTGATGAATTTTCATTTGAAAGTATGCCTATCATGTGATCAATGTCTGCTTGTTGCTAATTATTAAAGCCTCCATGTTCTGAGTGTGCATCTTTCCCAACTCCATAGAGAGAATCCCACACTAAACACTTTAATATCCGTGAGTTATGGGGCTGGACCTTTAGCTAGAGATACACTCGATGTTGCATGTGTTAGGGTTGGCGGTAAGATGGCTATGGCTTGACACACACTTACACATTTAGCAAGTGTTTTTGATATCTTGATGATCATAACATTGTTAATTTCTGGTGGTGTTGAGTTTGAAAAGAGAGTGAACTACTGTTGAATTAGAACTTAACAATTTCACTTATAACATTGACCAATCACTCATTTGTTTTACTTTGCATTAAATTGCTAGGGACTAGCAATAAGCAAGTTGGGGGTGTGATAAGAGTGTAAAATACCATATTTTCCCCTCTTAACTATTGCATTCATGTGATTATATTATGCCAAAATGCACTCATTACTCTTATATTTTGGTTTAGGTTGCATTTTGGTGAAAAAGATGAAATTCGGAAGAAACAAGTGAAAAATGACCAAAGTATAAGAGAACGAAAGTTCGGAGACTAAAGTGCAAATGATCCAAACTTGTGTCTAAGATTATGATGAAGATTCGAAAGTGTTAGAGGTCAAGTGGATGAGGAAAGAAGTCAAAGGGATGAAATAACGTCAAAGTTTGATCAATACATCAATTTCCAATCGAAAACTAACACACCAGTTTTTAGTCTCATGTTGGGACCCATTTTTGACATGGAAGATGATCGAATTGGGAGATGACTTCTGAATAAAAATTGTGTCTCTTTGCGTTATCTATCCAATGAAACTTGAATCACCTCAATTGGATATCGGGAAAGAAAGTTATGATTAAAACACTGAAAGCTATCTGGCGGAACCATGCGGTCGCATGCCTTTCTACTATGCGGTCGCACACACCTATACCGAGAATTGAAGAGGCTGAAAGTGTATAACCATGCTACCGCAATGACAATAACCATGCGGTCACATAGTGTTTTTTGGGCGGCCGAACTTCAGTTTCCTTATACGATTGAATCTCTTGTGGTAACCTAATTTTCACGGGATATAAATGGCCAAAACCACCCAGAACGAAGGGAGACGCCCCCAAACCTATTTCTTTCATCTTGGTGCTCAAGAAACTCCATGGAAACTAAGGAACTTGGTGAAGCAACGAAGGATCTCAATCAGTTTTGGTGATTTCGACATCTTTAATTCATGTAATTGAGTTTTTCATTATTAAACAATTTTAGAATCGAATTTTCATATCTTGAATATGTTTTTGACATTAGTTTAACAATTATTAGAATTTCCATAGATTCAGTCATGCTTTCTCTATCGAATATTCGAAATAATTGTTGAATTACAATTTGAATTATTTATTGTTAAGATTATTTTAACTTTTATCAAATCCTTCATAGATCTAGCCATGTTCCTTCTATCGAATGATTGAAATAATTGTTGAATTTTAATCTTAATATTACTTTATTGGCGAATTGATTACTGCATTATGCTTGATGTATATGGTCGATTTTTTGATCTTGTTCCAATAAAAAAATGTGCGAATGTGTTATAGAAAATCTAGATTCTAGCAATATAATTGGAATTAAATTGGACTTTATTGTTAAATCTTCCGATTAGAGAGTTGGGAAGAAAATCTCTAATTGAGGAAAAATACATGAATTATTGATGTCGATAGATCCAATCCATTGGGGAAATTCCGACGCTTCACTTATGTCGCACATTGATAATTAATTTTTATTCCAAGTGACAAATCATTCCCACATAAAATTACAAAAACCCTAGTTTGTTTGATTTTTTGAGAAAATTTCCATCTCCCTGTGGATACGACACCCCAAAGCTGTACTACAATCACCGCGTTATACTTTGGGCGTAATCAAAAAGCTAGAAAATCATCCTAACAACTATATTTACCAAAGATTTGGTATGAACTCCCTACCCTTCAACCTATTGGTGGTACTTTTTAAGATGCTCGATATTCCATGGCCGGCTTATTGGCTTTCCTCTTTGGTCTTTTAAGCTGTAAGTTCCTTTTTCAAGGTTGCAAATTACCTCATATGGTCCTCCCAATTTGGTCCAAGCTTGGATGGAGGATGCCCTGCTGCTGCTACCTCCCTCAATACTAGATTTCCCGGCTCAAAAGTCCTTGGTCTTAGCCTTTGATTAAAGTATTCAGTAGCCCTTCGCTTGTAGGCTGCCATGCTCACGTCGCTTTCTTTCTTACCCCATCAAGTACGTCGAGTTCTGCACTGGTAGCCGTGACGTCGAGATGCTTGACTTTCATCCTGCCAGTTTCGTTTAAGACTTCCACGGAGACAATGGCTTCCATCCCGAAAGAGAGTTTGAAGGGTGTTTCTCATGTAGATTTTCGCAGGGTTGTGTGATATGCCCACAACACATTTGGCAATTTGCCTACCCAAAGCCCCTTTTCCTTTTCATG
The DNA here is from genome assembly GCF_002742605.1 of Olea europaea var. sylvestris. NCBI lineage: Eukaryota > Viridiplantae > Streptophyta > Magnoliopsida > Lamiales > Oleaceae > Olea > Olea europaea. Next base: position 96,774 of record NC_036246.1, read on the forward strand.
TCTTGTCTTTAAATCCCATAGTATTGCCCGATTTGTTAATTCTGCCTGCCCATTGGATTGGGAGTGAGCAACGGAAGTGAGTATGTGGTCGATGTAATAATTTGCACAGAAGGCCTTGAAGTCGTGGTTGTCGAATTGTGTACCGTTATCATTTATGAAAACTCTTGGTATGCTAAACCCACATATTATATTCTTCCACGTGAAACTTTGTATCTTGGCCATCGTGATAATGCCCAAGGGCTCCGCCTCGACCCATTTGGTAAAATAATCGATGGCCACTAATAAGAACTTTCTTTGTCCCTTGGCTATGGGTAGAGTCCCTGAGATATCCATTCTCCACTGAAAGAAATGGCATATCCCAAAAATGATAGATTGTTGCTCAGCTGGAACATGAATCAGATTCCCATGACGTTGACATGCATTACACTTTCTCACGAATTCTTTGGCGTCCTGCTTTATAGTTGGCCAATAGTTCCCTTGTCGTAGAGCCTTAAATGTGCGGGTGACCACACTCTGATGGTTGTCACAAAATTTTGCATGTATCTCCAGCAATACTTCATGTGCCTCAGTTGGGCGCAAGCACTTTAAGTATGGCATGGTGAAACCTCGCTTGTAAAGTTGTCCCTCGATAATGGTAAACGATGCTGCTTATATTTTTATTCTATCCTCGAGAACATCCTTTGGCAATTTATCCTCCACAAGATAATCAATTATTAGGTCTATCTAAATTTTCTTATATTCCTTGTGTACCACTTCGATTACGTACAATATACCTAGCTGTCGCAGGATTTGCACACTCGCTGTACTAGGTAGATTTTTGAAGTTTGCAATCAAGCTTGGATAAAGCGTCTGCTCATTAATTATCTTTGCTAGGGACCTTGGTTATCTCAAAACTCGCAAATCCCCTTTGCTGGTCCTGACTTTCATCAAGTAAGCTGCCATTTTCCCGTATATCGCTTTGAATTCACCTGTTACTTGCCCAACTATCAACTGAGAGTCACTGGAGATTTTTACTGATGACACTCCTAGTCTGGATGCTAAGTTTAGGCCCGTAATCATTGCTTCATACTCAGCGTCATTATTTGTTGCCCGAAACTCGAAGCGAAATGAATATTCTAGTTTCTCAGATTCTGGTCCTATCATAATAATGCCTGCTCCGGATCCTTCACTGTGTGGGGATCCGTCCATGAAGATTTTCCAAACTTCCTCTTATCACGTAGGCTGGTCAAGCAAGGCTGTAAGTTCTACGATAAAATCTGCTAGAGCTTGCGCCTTAATAGCCGTCCTTGGTTTGAATTTGATGTCAAACTTGTTCAATTCGATGGCCTATTTTAGCATCCTTTCGAATGTCTCAGGTCAGTGCAAAATCTACTTGATGGGCTAATCAGTCATGACTTGCACTGTATGAGACTCGAAATATGGCCTTAACTTTCTTACGGCCACAATCAATGCAACCACCAACTGCTCTGCAAGGTTTCGCCGGGTTTCTGTGCCTCTCAACACTTGGCTAACATAATAAATTGGCTTTTTTGACTTTGAAAATTCTTTCACAAGCACCAAATTGATAGCATGCTTTGAAACAGCCAAATACAAACATAGCACGTCCCCTGCACATGGCCAAGTTAAGATCGGGGGCTACTAGAGTGACTGCTTTAAGGATTTGAAGGATTCTTTACACTCCTTGGTCCATTTAAAGTTGTTTGAGCCCCCAATTGCCTTGAAGAAGTGGTAACATTTATCGACTGCTCGACTCATGAAACGATTCAAAGTCGTTACCCGTATTGTGAGCCGCTGGACCTCCATCTTGCTTGAGGGGCTTTTCATCTCCAGGATAGCTTGGATCTTATCTAGATTTGCTTCGATGCCTCTCTATGAGATTATGAAGCCCAATAACTTTCCACCTGCTGTTCCAAAAACACACTTCTCAGGATTGAATCTTACCCTATTCCGTCGGGCAACGTCAAACACTTTTTGTAGATCAGCTACGCGATCGTTGACCTTAATACTTTTGACAACCATATCATCGACATAAGCTTGGATTAAATTCATAATCAGATCTCTGAAGACCTTATTTACTATTCTTTGATAAGTTGTTCCAACATTTTTCAAGCTAAACGACATAGCTGTGCAACAGTACGTCCTAGAGTCTATTATGAATGATGTTTAAAGATCTGGTGATACCCAGAAAAAGCATCCAGAAGACTTAGTCGTTCGTGACCTGATGTGGCATCAACCAAATGATCTATTCTGGGTAGCGAATATAAGTCTTTAGGACATACTTTGTTCAAACCAGTGTAATCCATGCACATGTGCCATTTCCCCTTCAATTTTTTCACGAGGACAAAATTCGCTAGCCATTCGAGATATTGCACTTTCTTGACAAACCCTGCATGTAACAACTTTTTGACTTTTGTCTTCACTGCAACTTGTCACTCTCGGGCAAGGTTTTTTTTTTTTTTTTTTTTTGCTTCACTGGCTTTGCTCCCGACAGGATACCGAAGAGGTGCTGAGCAACTGATGGACTGATCCCTAGAATATCACATGGACTCCACACGAAAACATCCAAATTGTTAGAAAAACACTTCACTAATTCTTCACTTTCTTCTGGCCTCAAGTTTGCCCTAATGCCGACTTCATGTCCTTCTCCTATCAAAATCTTCCTGTCATGTCAAAGGGCTCGATTTACCCCTTTGCGAGTTTAAAATCCAACATCTTAACCAGTGGTGATCCCCTTGCCTGCATACTATCAATGTAGCACCTTCTTGAAGATTGTTTATTGCCCCTAACACACCCAACCCCATGGCTGGTTGGGAACTTTAGAACTTGGTGATAAGTAGAAGGAATTGCACCGGCGGCATTGAGCAAAGGTCGGCCATATATTCCATTGTATGCCACTGGTGTTTTAACAACAAGAAAGTTTGCTAGGATCACCACGCTTGTAGGATAATTACCCAACGTCATTCAAAGTTCTACAACTCCTTCTGGTATAACAATGTCCCCTCTTAATCATTGGAGGGGGTGGATGTAGGTTTTAGTTTTTAAGGAGAAATTTTCAATCCCACAAATGCTTCCCAACTGAGGACGTTTTCCGCGCTACCACCATCAACCAACACCTTTTTGACGTCAAAATTCGCTATGTCACTAACGATCACCAAAGCATCGTCGTGGGGTATTGCCACACCAATCAAATCTTCTTCATTGAAAGAGATATTTAGCCTTCTCCTGGATGGAGCAAACCCTAATAGTGAGGGCATAACCCTTCTCTACCTACTGCGATCCCTCCAGTTATAACATTTATTACTCCAGCCCTAGGTGATGGACGGTAATCAACTTTCTATTTGCCTCGATCATTCTTCACATATTTAGTCAGAAACCTCATTCAAGTAGATACATTCCTCCGTGTCATGCCCATGGTCCCTATGGAAGTGACAATACTTGCTCTTGTCTCTCTTATTAGCGAAGGCCACCATAGGCTTCGGCCAGTCGAGCTCTTTCATGTCCCAAATTTTCATTAAAACCTTAGCCCATGGAGCGTTTAGAGGGGTGAAGGCTTTTACCTCTTCTCGCTTTTGTTTGATCGATAGATCCTACGCATATCCTCTGTTCATATGCTTGTTTTTTGACTTATTCTTATCAACAGATTTTCTCTCCTCCTGTGATTTTCGCTTGTGAGCTTCTGGCTCCAGTCCTTCTCGAAAGTTTCTCGTGACCCTTCTTACTTCCTCGACATCTATATATTTGTCCTCCTTTTTCAATAGATCATACATTGACTTCGAGGGGTTTTTCGAGAGTGACATCTTAAAGGCTTGACTCTGCATCCCATTCATCAATGCAATGACTACCGTCGACATCTAAAGATCCTTTATGCCTAATGTTTTCCGACTAAACCTAGCCATATAATCTTGCAGGGGCTCATCTTTATCTTGGACAACTTGCACTAGCCATGTAGAGATCTTTCCCTTCCTCTCGCTACTCATGAAATATGCTACAAAGTTTCTAGAGAGCTCATCACATGTTTTGATAGATCACAGAGCCAGAATGGCCACCCAATCTCTTGCTTCTCTTCTTAGTGTCAGCATAGAGGACCAATACATCATGGCATCTAGGGCTACATACAATCTCATCAAATCAATGAAAGTGCGTAGATGATCAAGTGGATCAGTAACTCTATCATACACTTCTATCATTGGCTGTTTGAAACCCTTTGGTAGATGGACTACCATGATTTCTGGGACAAATAGGTCTTCTTCTAAAACCATCTGCCGTCGCCTGTCCTTTCTTATTGACAGCGCGTCATCAATCTTCTAGAACATTATAACCTCCATTCCATGCTCCAGATCTACCATAGGACGCTTGCCTTGCGGATGTATGACTTAATGGGACCCTTGGTCGGCAACCGTCTCCTGAATGACTGGGAGGACAGTTGCGTGGTTCATCTGGGGTGGTTGCCAACTTGTGTTTTGTGGCGGTGCTTCTGGTAGATTGTGGGATAGATTGGCTATTCTTTGTGTCTGACTTTGCGAGAGAGTTATCATAGTGGCTAATTGGGCCTCCAGAAGGCTAATTGGCTCTACATTACATATTGAGGCTGCGGCTACGGATCTTGACCCTTGGCGACAGACTCTGACTCTACAGTGTTAGCAAGCACACAAGCATCGCTCCTAGTTCATCTTCTTGACATAGCTTTTATGCTTGGTGAAAGTTTCCACAGACGGCGCCAATGAAATAATTTCGATGCGACTCTGTGCCTTCTTGAGAGGGAAAAAGTTATCTTTAGTTCTCCAGTGGTCTTGCAAAAAAAGAGGTTGGGGCTTCCTCCCCCCGTTTTACCTCCGGCATGAAAATCAATAGTTGTCTTGAGATAAAGGATGTAAGGATGTTATGGAATATAGAGGCAATAATGGAAGGGAATATTTTTCTTGAAAAGAAAAGTCCTCTTTACCTAACACGCCCATGGGGTATTTATAGGAGTCTAGCACTACGTAACCGTCAAGCAAGTCATTCACGTGTCATCATGAGACCTACCCATTCCTCAAACGATTTTTTTTTTCCATTTGTTTAGCGATTACCTTCCGCCCACTACTTGAATGGTGAATTGGGGAATATATAATTTTTCCCCAGTGTATATATATATATATATATACACACACACACACACACACTAAATTATATAATTTGTAAATTATATAATTTAGTGTGTGTGTGTGTGTGTGTGTTTTGAGCAAAAGATTCAACAAAATGGGCGTGCAGATTATGTGGTCGCGTCGTACCTTTCACATTAAAGATTCGATTCCCTTGGCCGATACTACGCCTTTTAATTTTTAAACAGAATAATTAAATATTAATAAAAGATTCTACCAACCTTTAGCAATGGCAGCTCATATTAGGGTTGGCAACGGTTCTGTTCAATCAAAATAATTACCGAACCATCAATTTTTGGTTATACCATATCCGCATCATAATCATGTAAGTCGCTTCAATTCATATCTTAGTTCAGTTGAATTCGGGTTGTTAATAACCACGAACAGGGACAAATTTAGGACTTCAACCCAATTAGGGCGACGTTGATTGTCAACAGTCAACGACCGTATAGTGATGTCATTTACTAATATCAAATTAAATAATATTAAAAATTATTCTATCTATATGTGTTATCAATGCTTAATAAATCGTTTCCTCGACTAAAAGTAGTTACGGGATTAAATGCACCACTACAAAAACTAGGTTGGGACATCGATTGAAAAATAATTTTACAATCTGTATTAGAATGAAAATTAATTTTAAAGTATAATTAAAGTTTCAATTTCAAATTCCGAACAACAATTTATCAAAAATTATATATTCCCCAAATCTCAATTTTCATAAATTACATAATCACATTTCACAATACTCAAATTAATTTTTAATATCACAATTCACAATTGCTATATTTTCAAGTTCTCATATAACACATAAATAAATGAAGAACACGATACTAAGTTAATTTAGCAAATAATATCCCAAATAAAAATGCAAACAATATCCCAATTCTCAAATGCACAATTCGAATTTAACAAACAATATTATCAACATAACAATACTAAACAATATCATTATCCCTTGATCATTATACTTCAAACTTGATTCCCACTCAATAACTCAAAATTTCCAACCTCAATTCATATTCAATCTCCATTCATAGAAAGAGTAATAGAAAGCCCAATTGTCAAATTTTTTTAACGGGTGCTTATTGAAAAAATAATAAAATAAATAAATAAATTAACGGGTAATCAGTTTGGGCCGGGTCGACGGTGTAAAAACTATACCCGCCTCGTCCCGAACTAGATCACTAAAATCAAATACTATACACACCCATTGTACCATCGATTCGGTTAACCGCGATTTTCGATTTTGACGGTTCGAATTGCCATCCCTAGCTCATATGATAGAGGGGTTCTTCTTTGTATGTAAAGGTATGGGGTTCAATTCTATATCCATCAACTTTTTTGTTTAATTTTTTGTTACAATAAATAATAACTAAACAACTATAGTTTTCCTTTTCGAAATAATTTTTTCAAAAAATTTATTCACTCCAATTATTACTTCATAATATAGATACTTGTATCTTTATGTTTAATCAATTTATTTTATAAAATTCAAATTTGGACAATCTAAGAATTGCTCTTTATACTTTTAAGAGTTTGAAAAACAATTTTATTTTGAGGTAAAAAATACTTCTAGTTCTAAAAAGGGAAAATTGCAGCCGAGGTATCAAACCTTTCGTTTATTAGCCGACTTTGCCCAAACCTTTAATTTGTGCTATCGGAGATACCAAACCTTTAAAAAATGAGTAGGGCCAATCCAAAATGACGGTTTCCATCTGTTTGATTGCCAAAACAATTAGTTGACCCCTCTAATGATATTTTCAAGAATTTTTCCTAAATAAGTGAAGGGCAATCTGGGCATTACACACATTTTCCTCCTATTATATACTTCACTGTTTATTTCCTTCCATTTTTTTACCGCATGCACATGGTGTTGAATTTATGCAAATATGGTTCCTCGGTGTAGATGAAGACCTCGTGGACGAACCTAAACCTGAGAAGAAGATTTCTAACTTGTCCTCGAAGCCAAGATGTGGGTGAATGCTCCTTCTTTATGTGGTGTGACCCTCCAATGTGTGAGAGATCGAAGGAACTAATTCCTGGTCTATTACGAGCTAGGAGGGAAATGGAAATTGAAATCAACACCCTTCAAGCAACAAGACCAAATGTGTGGAAGATCTGGCTCTTCGGATTTGTGTGTGGAGTATTTGTAAAATGGGTTTGTTCCTAGGTATGTAGGGTCAGATTATAGGATATCAGTATTTAGTTCCAGAAATTTGAGTTTAGGGTTCGGCATGGAGCCATGCGCTAGATATTGTGAAATGCATATGTAAAAGGGAAAAATTTTGCTATACCTTTTTACTTGAAATGGAGTGCTTCCTTTTCCCTGTACTTAATGCTGCCTTAATAGGTGATAACGATCTTTTCCTGGCCTCTACGTAAAATGCGAAATTAAAAGAGCTGATTACACTCCAAATTTTTCTGCAGAAGGTGCAGCATAGGTACCAAACTTTATAACGATTCGCAGAATCAGTACCAAACATTTTCTAATGGTTTCAGATAAAATACAAAACCTTTAAGAATATTTCAGTAAAGGTATCAAATGTTTGATAATACTTTCAGAGGAAGTATCAAACATTTTCATATATTTCCTAATCGCCTGCACATCAGATCTTACGAATACAATTTCGAAAACTAACGACAACCAACAGTAACATAATGCTAGAAATTCGACATCAACATTATCATCACATTCAACAATTTCATCAGAAATTTCAGCTACATCTACAAAATAACAGTATTGGAAGCTCATATTTCTAGTTCAGTTTACAAAAAATCACAGCATTTTCCCAAAAAAGTAAGTAACTATACAAGAGAAACCACATGATGTTCAAGATTTCGATCCTCTATTGTTGGACTTCTTTGTCTGTGACTTGGAGGTTTCCATTGAATGTGCTTTTCTCTTCTCCTTCGCTGATCTAGTTTATGTATCTTCTTGGGACTCTATTTGTGCGGTTGGTTGAGACTGTTGCTGTGAACTATCTTCACCAGGCAGTGGTCTCTTACAGCTTCTTTTGTTATGTCCGGACCCTCCACAGCTTTTACAAGTCATCTTCATGCCAGTCCTTCCTATCTTAACTCCTGCAGATGGCTCTGCCTGTGACTTCTTCCTCATTTTTTTGGGTCTGCCAGCCTGTTTTCTCTTTTGAGGTTGATTGAGAGGATGCTTTCCCAATTCTGGCCACAGTTCAGGCCCTGACATCGGATGGATCACTGGGGAGTAACACTTGAGGTATGCTTCCTTGCTATACCATGGGTCGATGTACTCATATATGCCAATATCCCTTGAAAGCATGCCTGATATTGTATGGGAACATGGTATTCCAGTGAGCTGCCATTTTCTGCATGCACATGCATTTTTTGTCAAGTCAATGCTCCACCTCAAACCGTCTCTGTTACTTGTCTTAAATTTATGGTTACTTGCATAGTCTGCCTTCAAGTACCTTGCCTCAGACTTAGCCTTCTCAATGATTTTCATAATTCTTAGCCCGAATGCATGATCCCATCTCTGCGCTGCTTCCCTCAGCCTCCGTATCACTAGGTAAGCTTCTAAGATCATTGGAGTCTTCGTAGTCTGTTCCAGCTTCTTCCCCAGCAACTGCCTCACCTTTCTGCTCATCCCTTAAACCTTCTTACTCATCCCTTTCATCAATGTCAAAATCTTTACTCAACCTAAAATATGTGTTTTCAACATTATCATCCACAGCAATATTTTCTTCCTTCTCAGTCATTGAATTCTTCTCCCAAAATATCCTTCTTATATTCATCATCCTGCTCAGGATCATCATGCTCCACATCATGCTCCACACCAGTTTCAGCATCCTGTACATCAGCATGCGATTCATCAAGCTCCACATCAGTTTCAGCAACCTGCACCTCTGGTTCGGCATCATGCAACTCATGCTCAGCAGTCTGCACCTCATGTTAAGCCTGTTGCTCTGGTTTAGAAGCATGCACATCAGTTTCAGCAGCCTGCAGCTTTGGTTCAGCATCATGCAACTTATGTTTAGCATCCTGCACCTCATGTTGAGCCTGCTGCTGTGGTTCAGAAGCATGCATATCAATTTCAACAGCCTGCACCTCTGCTTCGGCATCATGCACATCATGTTCAGCAGCCTGCGCCTCTTGTTCAACAACATGCGCCTCATGCTGAGCCTGCTGCTGTGGTTCAAAAGCATGCACATCAATTTTAGCAGCCTGCACCTCTGCTTCGACGTCATGCACATCATGTTCAGTAGCCTGCGCCTCTTGTTCAGCAGCATGCACCTGATGCTGAGCCTGCTGCTGTGGTTTAGAAGCATGCACATTAGTTTCAATAGCTTGCACCTCTAGGTCGGCGTCATGTAACTCATGTTCAGATGTCAAGTGTGGTTCAACATCATGTGGTTTCTCTGGTTCAGCAGCATACACTTCTGGTTCATGTGAGTCTACTTCAGCCCCTATAAAATCAACCTCTATATACTCATGCTATGTTCCATGCACTGTAACCTCTTCAACGTCACCTCCTGTAAGGATAACTTCCTCTTCATCTGCTTCCATGTCATCCACTTCATCAACTACGTATAAGTCATCACGTTCTACTGATTCGTCAAAAATCTCAACAGCATAGCATGGTTGCTGCTCACTCAATGCTTCATCATGTTCTCCAGACTTTTGAACATTCACCAACTCCTCACCAGTCTCACAATCAAACACTTGAACATCCCTTTGTTCTGTCTCATCCCAAGGCAACTCCAAAACCTCAACTATAGGTAAGCAATACAGTTCAGCTATCCTATTATCACCAAACCACTTCACTAAGTTCATGGAATCTGAGTCTTTAACCAACCAAAATGAAACTTCACTCATTGTTTTCTTCTCCATCTTGCACAGATATCTAATTCTATCATAATATCCTAACATCTTCACGGCATTGTCCAAAAGAAATCTATTGAAGAAATCGGTGTCGATATAGTATATATAACTTATTTTCCCATGCTTATACACAAAATTTCTCGTCTTCCGAAATAAAATTTCACCATGATAAAGCCGTATGCTGAAGTACCTTGAATTTTTCCTTGAAAAAAACAACGAAAAATTTAAAGTTAAGCCCTAACCTTTTTCAATTTGAGCAACGAGCATGTGCAGAAAAAATAGTACACAAGTATTACACTATAATTCACCAAGTCACTTAAAATTTTTGAATTTCCCAGTACGTGAAGACAATCGAACAGGGAAACTTCATAATCACAGAACTTCACATTGTAAACTGAAAAAAGGGGAACACACTTACCATACACGGGTTGGGGGAGAGAGCCTTGAATGTAGGCTGCAATGTCCACTGAATGTTCGTCTTCTTTCACGTACGTTTCGTCTTCTTCGTGGGTTTTCGCTGGGTCCATAGTGAATGGTGAGTGAAATGAAGTTGCAACTGACGTGTTTGATGTTGAGGAGGAAAATATGTGTAATGCCCATATTGTCCTTTACTTATTTGGGGAAAATTCTTGAAAAAATCATTAGAGGGGTCAACTGACGGTTTTGGCGGTCAAACAGACGAAAACCGTCATTTTGGACTGGCCCTGCTCATTTTTTAAAGGTTTGTTATCTCCGGTGACACAAACTAAAGGTTTGGGCAAAGTCTACTAATAAACGAAAGGTTTGATATCTCGGCTGCAATTTTCCCTTCTTAAAATCATTGTTTTCAAAATTTGGTTTTGGTGTTATTTTTTATTTATAACTTATGAATGATGATTTATGTTCGATGAGTTAATTGACAATTTGGCATTAAAATCAGAATTATGAATCTGTGGTTGAGATAAATAATTTATGTTGTACGAGTCATTGAATTATGAGTTATAATTTATCATTTATGAGTTTTGATTTGTCATTTGAGAATTTATGTTTAGGAATTTAGGATAAGTGAAAAAAAAATCAATTGAGAAGATGTTGGGCTCAATTCAATCATGTGAGCTTTGTTTCTTAATCAATTCTAATTAGAAAAAAATTGGGGCATTTTTGTAGATTTCTGAATGATTTTTTCAACCAAAACAAAAGTCAATATCTATTTATTCTAATTCTAGTAGTACATCTAGTTCTTTTAGCTCTAGTCCGTATGCTTTTTTGAATATTATTTAATTAAATATTAATAAGCGACCCTATTTTGCTATTACGGGCATTGATCGTTGACAGTAAACGTTCAACGTTTGCGGTCCGCACTAGCTGAACTCGAAGTCTAGATTCATCCCTACCTGACAATCTTCGGTGGTAGACAAACAATAGTGGACAAATTGACATGAGAACTCTGAATTTGTTAAAACACGGTTCAATGAAAATTATGTACCAAAAAATAGTAAATAAATTTAGTTGACATCAACAAAGTTCATTACATTCAAACATACTTTAAATTGAAGATAGTGTCGATTACACAAACATAAAAAATACAAACGAGTCTCGTATCTCATTATGTAGTTGGAGAACATTAACGTTTCTTTTCCCTCTCCTTTTGTCGTTCTCCTCGGTGGATCCTTTTCCCTAGCGGATAGTTATGTTCAAAGATATCTCCAAGTCTTTTCTCTAGTTATTTGAGCACATGTCTTCAACATGCACGACAAATCTTCATTAGGATATTTAGGCTCAAATTTACCTGAACAAACACACCTTGATTGCCCACTACACTCACCTTTAAATTGTAATGGTTTTTTTCTTGATGACGAAGTAGCATTCCAATCGAAGAACTGTCTCTAATACAACGTAAGAATAATCGCCCTATATTTTTTTGTGTTCTTCTCCACCTCCGTACATTTCGCGAACCTCAACCCACAATTTGGGCATCATTGCTTTGATGGACAGTCTGAAAACACAAAATTACATTATTTCAATTGAATTATGAATACACATTCAACAAGGAATATACCAATACATCACAAAGCAAATATAGACTCATACTGTGAAATAACTACCAGCTATGCTATGCAGCTACCACTGAGCAAATATGGATTCAAACTGTGAACTCCACCCTCATTCATACTAATTGCGTTGTACATATAGGTAATAGAATTTTACTAAATTATTAAAGGAATCACAAAAAAGAAACACTTATTTTCTTTTAGGTAGCCGAACTAGGTTCCTCAACGAAAGGAAATGCCAATCAAGTGTAGGTAGGTCTTGTAATGCTCAAAACAAGGATTTTGATAAAGAATTTTCAAAGCATTTTGCCTTGCCTTTGCAATACAATTAATTACATGGTAAAATGAAATCACTTGTTGAGAACTTACCCAAATAACTAAATTAGGACTGTGTTCTTCCTTGGGTTCTGACAGTGGCAAATGCGGATTGAATTTTTGGAGCAAAAATTTGCTAAGTTTGTTGGGGTGAAATTGTCACTCCCCCGACACAAAAAAAATTCCTCCTTCCATTTCTTAATGGAGGAGGGAGTATCCAAAACTAAGGAACCACCCGTCCTCAGCCTAACACTGGTATACCACTAGTCGGAATTCTTCCTGTCCTCCTTGAATGTGAAAAGGAAATTAAATTGCTCTACACTCAACTCGGGATTCCCTTGCTTATTCCACAGGAACAAGGTGGTGATTAGAGTTTACCACCCATTGGGGCATAGCTGGGTAGGAGTTCTTCCCTAGAAGGAGAGAAATTTGCGAATAACTCTAAGAACGGCCAGTTTATGCCCGACATGTAAGTTGGTTGAATTCAGAGCAACGTATCCCACTGGGGGAGAGTCGTTCAAGAATTATCATTATTACCAAGCTCGGAATGTCGTACTTAACCCTCAAGCTAACTAACATATCACCAGTTACAACCGACCTATACGAGCTCACTCCCCACTCTGGATTATTCCCCTCAGTTCTCCCATAAGATCTAATCTCCTCTCTTGACCCCTCTCCACCTAACTCCATATTCGCAGGGCGTTCTAGATCTATTGGGTTAACAATCGAAATAGGGACAGGGGTCAAGATTTCTTGACAACTAGATGATGAGCTAGAGGTGAGAGGTACTGACTCTTCCTACTGGTTTCCCCAGGAGTGTACTCTAGACTTGTCGGAGCTCATGTGAAAGTCAAATAGAACGAACGAAGAGAGGAAGCAGAAGAATAACTGGGAACTAGGATCTGACGACCTCACTCTAAAGAAGGAAAAGCGCACTCAAAAAATTCTCTCTCTATCTTAGAGAGAATAGTTACATGGAATAAATGGCAAAATGGAAGGCTAAAAGGGATTTAAAGTAAGAGGAGGCCAAGAGACTCAATCTAGATCGTTCATTTAATAAAAGGAGGGAAAATGAATGATTAAGATTCACTCTGTCAAAACAACTCAAAACTACGTCGTTTTGACAAAGCTTACTGGAGAAGCCACCCACAATGTGGTACAGCTCACCCCAAACAGAAGCCCAACACCTGGCACTACTATAAGGACACTTCTAGGAAAAAGGGCCAGCCGAGTCCAGAGATCAGCCCTCCTCCACAACAGGGCTGACTTGGGGGTATTTGTTGACTATCGACCTACGGTCTCACATTTAATGTTTGCGGGACCTACCTCATGCACATACCGACCTCTGAAGATCAGCTCGGTCTCATTTTAGCCATAATTTCAAGAGACATAATTATTGCAGATTCCTTACATTTTGTCATATTACCCTATCAATCTCATGCACTTGGTGGATATGACATCAGTACCGTCCAAACCCACTAATCGGTCGCCTTAGTTACCCTATCATCTGCGGGCCATCATTACCTGAAGGAAACAATGACGTGATATCGGCCTCATTAACCAATCAAGGAAAAGGTTGGTGGCATGTGGTTTGAGCTTGGTACAAGTGGCTGATTTGGTTGAAATGACACAATTTCGGTCGAGCCCCTTATAAATAGTGAGAAATGATTCCCTTCAAGGTGGGAGATAAAAAAAAATAAAAAAAATGAAATAAAGTGTACAAAATTGATCTCTCGAACTAAACATGAGTGGTAATTTTTCTTAAAGTTAGCTTAAAAATTAGTCTTCACAATTTTTTACATCAACAATTTCTTTAATTAACTCACCATAAAAGTCCTCTAACCATGACCCAAGCTCCTCTATGAAAACCCTCTTTGTCTTCAATTCTGTTACTGGGACAGAATCAATGATAGAATTTTATGTATATATACGTTTAACATTTTTTTATTGATAGCTAAAAAAATAAAAAATATTGTCAATCAAAACCTGTCACTTCATTCCTTAAAAATGCCCCATCATTGGCCAGCATTTTTTTTTTTTTTTTTTATGTAATGCCACAAGTTCAACTAGGATTGTAATTCCAATCTACGTGATACTAAATGATTGATCTAATGAAATGTGAAATTAAATGAGTCTATCAATTAATGTCAAGTTAGGGACTTAAAGTGATGTTGCAACATCAGACTAAATAGCATTACTCTTTCTTCTTTGAAAAAAGCCAAATGACCCTCGTCGTTGATACTTCGAGTGATCACACCCTCACATGACCGACATGGGTTTCTATGAATAAAATAATTTTGATCCCCATGTGTACATTATATCAACCAACCAGTGAGCTGCACAGGTTATGTAGCTCGGTCTCTATTTTTATTTATTTATTTATTTATTCCTGGTCATTTGGTCTTATCCGTTCTCTCTCTCTTCTCATCCATATTTTTACAGCGAGGTGAGCTGAAGTCCACAGAAAACGAAATGGCGGCAAATTGATACCATTAGTACGGCTGCGGATAGAAACTTAAGACGTAATCAAATCCAACAAACAACATATATTACGTCGTGATCTGTGCGTATTACACCAATGGAATGACTGGGGCAGACCACAGAATCTAGACGCTAAATTCCTGTGCAACGATGGCTTCAATTCCGCTCCCCACACTTTATTTATCAGCGAAATTTTCGCCGATTAGTTTAAGATCTACTGCTAGAAATAAATCAGCGTTCAATTCGTTTGCTGTCAAGTTTACACTGCTGAATAGTAATCCAAGAAGTCATAAATATGTTTGCCGAGCTGCTTCAGTTGTTTTTCGCGATCTTGATGCTGATGACTTTAGGCATCCTCTTGATAGACAGGTAATTGATGTCATTCCTTGAGGTACTTATTTTTTACCATGTTCTGTGTTCTTAAGTGGTACAGTTGATGGTTTTCATGATAATTTCTGAACTTTGAGGTGCTTATTTGTTCACCAATTTATCGTGGTGCAGAATACGTTGCTTTTGAGAGCGATTCCGGGTTTAAACGAGATTGGAAAAGCTTTATTAGGTAACTTAATACCTTATCATGATCAAATCCGGTTTTGAAACACTAGATAGAGTAAGTTCCTTGATTTACCAGGAAATACATAGAATCTTAGAGACAAAAATAAGGCCACTTCATGGCTTAGACTGGCCTTTTCACGGGGCTAATTTGGTTATTAATTGGTCGGTCTATGCCTAATCAGAGATGAAGTAAAAATTCATAAAAAAAGGATGAAAATTTTATTTGATAAGAATAACCAAAGAGTTCATCTTAATATGCGGTTCTGCAGGAACTGTTGCTGAACAAGTTATGCTTTTGGAGAATATAGGGACATCGGTTCTTGTTGGTGGAAATCAGGTGTAGTAAACAACCTTTTCTTTATTATGACTAGTTTAAATGTGAGATAAGGTTATACTTTGTTACTAATTATGATCATGGATGCATTACAAAAGCTCAAAAATATACAATCAAACTTGTTATATTTTTCCAACCTTTATTTGTACTTGTGAAATGTCAATATTAGATCTTCTTGAAGCCAAGAAATTTTTGAAGCTTTTTTACCTGAAGATAGCCATTTAGTAATTGAAAATTTCATTATTTATTCTTCACTTGATTGCATGTTCAGTTCTTATGTCCTCCCTGCCCATCCTAGATATTTAATTTTATTATTATTGTTTATTTATTTACTTTTTTTTTTTTTTTTTTAAAAAAAACATGGCGATCAATTTCCTGAAATGTATTACATCCTTCTAGCCAAAGATTTTATATGATAGCTCTCAATAGTGTTTTGCCTCTTTTTCCCTTAAGTGCAGTTGCAGAGGGGGTGAGGTCCCTGGCCCCACTGAAATTTGAGAATTTTTTTATATGACATTTAATCTTTATTTACTGTTTAATCTTGACATTTATTTTTTTTATTTTTTTGTGTTTGAAAAATAATTTTCCAGAGTTAATTTTTTTTTTTTTTTTTTCTTTTTTTTTTTTTTTTTTTAAAAAAAACATGGCGATCAATTTCCTGAAATGTATTACATCCTTCTAGCCAAAGATTTTATATGATAGCTCTCAATAGTGTTTTGCCTCTTTTTCCCTTAAGTGCAGTTGCAGAGGGGGTGAGGTCCCTGGCCCCACTGAAATTTGAGAATTTTTTTATATGACATTTAATCTTTATTTACTGTTTAATCTTGACATTTATTTTTTTTATTTTTTTGTGTTTGAAAAATAATTTTCCAGAGTTAATTTTAGCCCCCACTGGATTCGTGTCCTAGCTCCGCTATTGCTTCCATGTCATTTCACCTCAACATTTTTTTTGATACCTACACGAATCATGGTTCAGTGTGTTTACGATGAATGGGATATGTCACAATTTGTTTCTTGGGATTTAGACAACCATGCATTTAGTAGTTAACAGAAGAGAAAATTAACTGATTTCCAATATGTCTTCTAATTTTTCTTTTAATTGTTTTTTCATACGCCTTCATAAAAGTTTGTTGGATTGAAGAATTTGCATAAAGTGCATATCAGGCAGTTGTTAAGCATTTGAAGCATCTTGCTTGTGCCAAAACCTTGCATAAGCACTGGCATATCCTGCCACAAAAAAAACTATCTAATTTTCTTAACGAGTACCGTGTGGCAACTTCTGATATTCTTTAAGATAGTTTTCTGAAGGGTTAATGTATAATGCAGATGAAGATTGTATTGTACCTATATTAACTCATGTAGTTGGAGATGATTTGATTTTGCAGCTCCCTGAACTTTATCAGTTGATGATAGAGGCTGCCAAAATACTGAACATAGAGGCGCCTGACTTATATGTACGTCAAAGCCCCGTGCCCAATGCTTACACTCTGGCTATCGGTGGTAAAAAACCATTTGTTGTTGTTCACACAAGCTTAGTGGAGCTGCTGACTAGAAACGAGCTTCAGGTCATCATTTTATCTTCTCTAGTAGGATGGGTGCTGTTCATTTCTGTAAATTATTAGCTTTTTTTGAATATCATAAAAATCTCCCTTTCATACTTCAAGCTATCCTATAATTGTCCTGTTGTGCAAATTTTCTAGCTTTTGAGTGATGTCTCAGGACTCAAACCCTCATCACTCCATATCAAGGGCACCCTAACAGAGATAACCTAACAAATAGCATCCCAATGAAGCACCCTAACAGAGATAGTAAAGTATCCTAACAAATAGCATTTTGACAGGGTTAGCAAGATATCTTACTAAATTTTTTGTTGCTCGTATTTAGGCTGTTTTTGCTCATGAGTTGGGTCATCTGAAATGTGATCATGGTGTGTGGCTGACATTTGCAAATATTCTCACACTTGGGGCCTATACCCTACCTGGTAAGCACCTTATATCTGTATTAGTTAGCTAGGATCAAATGTTGATTTTCATCGTTTGAATTATGATGGTCTTATGTAATGAGCTCCGTGGAGTTCAGTTGTTATATCTGGTGTCGTATACGGATAGCCAATTTACTAAATCTTTGCATCAAAAGACATTTAATACTGAATCAAAGGAAATTTATAGTGCTCAAAATGCTTAGATTTTCATTGTATTTGTCCCTGGATTTAGAGGAACTGAACCCCTTCAATAGGCAAACATGATATAAGAATAGCCCTAGTCATGTCAAGCTACAATACTTTCTCCTTGGATGGTGTGCGGCAGTAGCTCTGGAGGTGATTAGTTGATTAGTGAGGTTGTGTGGCATGATGATGGTCTACAGCCTTAGGTTCTAGCCTAGGCTGCCTAATCAACCTTGTTGGATTGGGAGGGCGCTGCCATCATGGCGGGACAATTCACTCTATTGGCAACGATGGCCTCTTTAGCTTAACTTAATTACTTCATTAGGCTTTTCATTTTGTGTCCAACCATAAGACTTGAGTTCGGCATACTCATCCGACCTTGGCAATTCTACCTATGTTTTTTTTTTTTTGAAGATCTCTGGCCCTACTTGAGTGGGCCAGGTTTGATCTGATGTGGGAGTTCAGTCCGGAACGCATGTTCAGGTCAGGTTAGGATAGCGACAGTATTCATCAAAATTGAAAACTTTACTGTACCATCTGCTTGTTTACAGGTCTTGGTGGTCTGATAGCTGAGAGATTAGAAGAACAACTTTTCCGCTGGCTCAGGGCAGCAGAACTTACTTGTGATCGGGCAGCCCTTCTTGTTGCTCAAGACCCAAAGGTATAAAATATTATAATTTATCATTTTCCAATAAGTGATTGAGTAAGTTCTTATCCATTAATATCTTCTCTCAATCGCCTACAAGAGGTGGTCATCTCAGTCTTAATGAAATTAGCTGGCGGCTGCCCCTCTATGGCGGATCAATTAAATGTGGATGCTTTCTTGGACCAAGCTCGCTCTTATGACAAGGCTTCTTCAAGCCCTGTTGGGTGGTACATAAGGCCAGTGAAGTTGTTATGCTTTGAACTTTTGATGTTAATTTACTATAGATAGATTCCCTAATGTGCTCATTGACATTCAGGAATGCTCAAACAAGGCAACTTTCGCATCCTCTTCCTGTTCTGCGTGCACGTGAGATTGATGAATGGTCCAGGAGTAAGGAGTACCAATCTCTTCTTAACCGTGTGACCCCCGTCATCAGTACAAAATCTTTAGCATCTCATGTGAAATGAGAATAGAAAACAATCACCCGAGTGCTCGTACAGGTATTGTGAAGTTTCCAATATGTTCCAAATATTACCTGCAGTGGACCTTTGTATTTTCCTTGGGTGAACCCATTAAATAAAACCTCCCCTCCAATGATGCAAATCACTTCAGCTGCTTTTATATTAGTCACTATCTACTTATAGTTGTTGTTCTCATTTTTTGTGCTGTATTTAATCAGATATTTGCTGCAAGATAGATGCTACATTGATTTTGGCTGCTCACTGCATCCGAAGAAATATTATTGTATGTTAAGTTGTAAGAATTGTATAGTGTGGGATTACTACTCACCTTTGTTGGTCAAATGTGGGATGAGCAGTGAAAAGATATTTGTATCTACAACAGGCACACCATACAGAAGTTGTAAAATTGACCGTTTGGCATTGTTATAAGATGTCAGTTCCTACAAAGGAATCCAAGCTCTTATGAAGTATGATATTTATTTTCATATATGAGTTTTTCTGATTTTATGTATGGTAGTTGCTGGACCTGGCAGATATTTTTATAGTACCTTAGCATATCCTATATAGTATAAATAAGATAACAGATATTCGAGATGATCTAGCTAAATAACATTGTGTATCCACGTTCAAAATCCAGTTCTTTATACAGGTCATGCCTATGTTTTTGTTAATATGAGCACCCTCATGGGAAAATCTCATCTCGTTCAGATTGACATTTTATACTTTTTCCTGCTAACTAATTTATTTCGTGATAGAAGTTATCTTTGCTTTCTTTTTTAAGTTCTCTTTCTATCAAAATATGCTAATTGTTATTTGGCTGGGCAAAATAAGCTAATTGGCATTTAAGCATATGAAACGTTTTCATTTTTATGGAAGCATCTCCATTTCACATGTAATTGAGAACAAATTAGAGTCAATTTCTTTGGAAATTGAATGCGCAATTCTTATTGAACTTGGTTTCTAAATAGTTCTGCAAGAGCGGTCATAGTAACTAGCTCATTTGTAGAAGGGCTACATGAAAAGGCAAATAGAAATATTAGCTGCAGATTGGATTTGTGCCCATGAGAAGCACTTAGAATTACACCATCAATGACTGGACCACAAAACAAGCCATCTTCCCATTGTGTAGTCTTATAGCTGAGAAAGGTAATTGGTGTTGGACTTGGCTCTCCCTTGAATGTCATTGAATATTTCTTGGCTGCTCCGGTCCCACTGCTCTGTAGTGAAAAATTCTGAGCCGATGATCCTGCCACAACCCCTGGTCCCCTACTATGATTACCCAAGAGCACGAGTCATTGGCATCTCCCAGCATGAATTCCAAGTTATAATTAGAATCCTCTGAAATTCGTTTTGCTGTTTGTATTCCAAGACTCCCGAAACAATCTCGATAGCAGCATTGCCTTCTGGATCGAAGAAGTTTTTGGAGTTTATGTATTTAACATTTCCCATTGTGGTCCATTGCTGTAGAGCGGATTTTACAAGACTTGGGTCGGAAACTAGTAAAACTCCCTCCCCAGGAGAACCCAGGAATGCAGGTCCAGATTCAAATCCACCATTAGGAAGTAGATTATCTGTTTTAACTTTTAACATGCGTTTTTTTTTTCCATCAAACAAGCAAGTTATTAGTTATCCTTTCATTAAATTAGGCTAGAGATGATTAAAGTGAAAAATGTTACATGCAGAAAAAAGAGTATTAAGTATATAAATATAAAATAAAGATCTTACCGCTGTTTTGAGTAGACGATCCTGCCGACATGCAGAATTGGGATCTGCATCTGTAGCTTGACTTCGGAGTATTAAGCTTATATGTTCTCCATCTCTCCAGCTTCCCAACCGGTGACCATAAACTTCCCACGGCCACGTTACTTTACTGTACTTTTGTGTCAAAAAAATTCCATGGAACTATCAGGTGCTGAAACCACAAGGCTTACATTAGCCTTACGGTTCTGACCAGCCAGAGAGCCAAAGTGAAAGTAAGCAGGTATTGCATTACATCCCATTTGCAGTAAAGTTTGGTTGATCTTCCCATCTTGACCAAACATTATAGCGCGCACATTCCAGGTTAGAGATGCATTGCCTTCTGCTCTTACATACCGGACTTCACCTTGGAATGTCCATCCTGGGATAGTGCTTTTTTCATTCAACAAAATAAATGGGGAAGTGGAGTTTGTGGGCAAGTTTGTTATTGGGAATTCGAAATCTGGATTCTGGAAAATATCTGCAATGAAACGAATCAATTTTGGTGATTTGATTTAGCAGAATAATTGTAAGATTCAAGAAAAATTGCTTGTGCACCTGCAGATGCAATCAACCAGAAGTTACAGGTGATGAAAATTACTGCCAGCTTCATCTCAGGTTGCTGCTGAGTTTGTAGATTGGGTTTATGTCAAAATGTCAGTTAAAGGCTGGTTGCAGACTATAAATGAGTTGAGCTCCAAAAAATTTAACAAGATATAGAAAGTACTTGGATCTTTCGCTGATTAGTTGCACACTAATGATCCCCTAGCAATATTAGATTAAAGTCAGTGGGTTGATTTTGGAATAAAACACATGCCAGTCGTTTGATGTTGATCATCAAGGGCTCCAAAATTGAAAATAAATAAATAAATAAATAATTTATGATTTTAAAAAGCAACAAGAAACGAGTTGTTGGGAAGTTGCCTCTAAAAGAACCAAAATAGATATTAAAAAAAAAAAAAAAAAAAGGGAAAAAAAGGGACTAATTTTTCCTAAAAGGAAAGACATTGGGATGAGTTAATTAGTTGCTGCGACATGGTCTGTTCCTTTTTGTAACTGAAGGCTGCATAGCCTGCCTTAGTTCAGCTGAAATTGGAAAGAGTGTTTTTTGAAAGGAAAATTTGTTAGTTTAGTATCCTAATTTTTTCTTGTTTGTGCAAAAGAGTAGTAAAGGTTTGGTAATACTTTTAGCACAACAGTTCAGAAATTTTACTCTTCTCTTTATACCATGTAGCACTAATGTAAAAACTCTCAATTCTTATTTGCTTCCTTCCTTTGAAAGAAGAAAGATCTCAGTGTTTGATGATATGTTTAAATTTGCATAACATAAATTCTCTAAAAAATATTTGATGTTTAGCACTAAATAGTATAATTGACAAAATGGTTACAATCTAATTTATGATATCTCATCAAACGTGCAACGACTGTTCAAGATTACAAAATCACATACCACCGTCCACCAAGCTCAACCCCGGTGTCTTCTTCAAACTCCCTTCTTTCATCACATTCCTCCTTTGTGACACATCCTCCCATCTTCCAGCCTCGGCATACATATTGGACAAAACAACATATGCTCCGTGATAATCAGGATCCAAAACAATAATTTCCTTTGCCACTCGTTCAGCAACCTCAATATTTCCATACTTCTTACAGGCACTTAACAATGCTCCCCAAATCACCACATCAGCCTTCTGAACCATTCCCTTTATCAGCTCTTCAGCCTCCACCAGCCGCCCAGCTCTTCCAAGCAGGTCAACCATGCATCCATAATGCTCTAGCTTGGGATCAATACCATAAACCTTCTTCATTGTATAAAAGATTCGGTAACCATAATCAAACATCCCAGCATGGCAGCACACCGATAGAACTCCGACAAGAGTGATATCGTTAGGCATCATTCTTTGTTTGTCTAGCGTTTTAAAGAATTCTAGTGCTTCATTCGCATGTCCATGGACAGCCAGCCCACAAATCATTGCATTCCAGGTTGCAATATTTTTCTCTTTCAGACTATGAAAACACTGTTTTGCTTCGGGGATTGCTCCATTCTTTGCATACATATTCACCAATGCAGTCCCAAGAATCACTCCTAATTCAATCCCTCTCTCTTCCATATACTCATGTATTTTCTTTCCTAAATCCAAACGCCCTGACTGAGCGCAAGCTGATAACACTGAAGATAAAGTTACTCCATTAGGCTCATATCCGTTAGAAATCATATCATCAAACAGCTTTATTGCTTCATCAGCAAAATCATTCTGAGCATACCCACATATCATCGTCGTCCAAATGGTCAAGTTCGTCTCAGAAGCTTCATCAAACACTTTCCGTGCATTCTCCAAGCCAAACGAAACTGAGTACCCTCTTATCAAACTATTAACAATATGCAAATCTAACTCCAGCCCATATTTCAACACATGGGCATGCACTTGTTTACAAGTTTTAATAGAAATTAGATTAGAGCAAGCCTTGAGAGCAAAAGGGAATGTGTGTTTCCCAGGAGTTACACCGAACCTTCGCATATCATTGTAGAGAAGCAGAGCTTCTTGAGGATTTGGGCTACTGGCTTGAGCTCTTATGATTGTGTTCCACATGAATGAATTGGGTTCTGGGGTGCTCTTGAAGAGTTTGAGAGCGTAATTGAGATCCCCGGAATCCGCCAGAGCACAAAAGTTTAGTAACCGGCTGGCGGCGTAGGTGTCATGAATGCGGGAGGTGGTGATCATTTGGCAGTGGATTTGTTTGAGCTGGGCCATTGATATGCATCCGTCCGCTAGCAGAGAAAGATTGGCAGGCTTTGCTAATGTTATTGAGAAAGCTAGTTTGCCGATTGAGGGTGGTTTTGGTGGGATCATTTAGCCTGGACATTGATCTTATTATTGGATTGAAATGAATTTTGTCATATAAGTAGGAAACCCTCCAACAATATCCAAGTATGCACTCCTACTTTTATTGTTTTTGCCTTTGGTACTCTTATCGTTAATTATTTGAAACGTTGTGGATGAAAAAGTTCTTCGTCCCTTTCCAGTTTACGAAGAAGTAAGGTGAGCACGAGAGAAGCCTTTCTGTGGCATCGTCACCGTACAATTTAAACTAACTATAGTGAAGAAAGTTCTCCAGTAAAACTACTGAATTGATTGATATAGATGACACTCTCGTGGTCATATCAAACAATCAAGGACCAGAAATACTTTGACAAGGTTAGATTCCTATTTTATTCAATATATACAGAAATGATATTCAGATTACACATACGGAAACAATCTTGTTTTCTTTAATATCATGATTAGGGATCCTGGTTCTTTAAGATTCCTTCCTCCCTCCTGTCAAGCTACCATTATTGAACAATTTAAAATAAAGTGACTCAGCCGAATTCTGCCACTGTCAACAGGTCTCCACTGGACTTCCCCCGTATTGGCATCTGGGCAGCAGGTATATATGGCCATGCCATTACCAGCAGAGGATGCTCCTACTACCAACAGTTGGTTTCCCAAAGACTTGAACGCAACACCCCAACCTCTGCTGCCATCAGTTCGTACTGGAACTGGCCCCAAATGCTTCCATTCATTCGTGTTCTTCAAGTACATCTTCAGCTGGTTTGAAGAAGCTTCGAGTGAGTATAACTCGTTATTTGCAACAGCAACAAGAGGAGGTGAATGGGCTAATTGTACAGGATCATCTTTCAACATGTCTGGTATGAGCTTCCATTTATTTGTAGTTTCATCAAAAAATTCACCACACGTTAGTTCTCCATGTTCATTTCGTCCTCCAATGACGTAAAATCTATTGTCCATGTAACATCCAGAGCAAAGTTTCCTCCTCCTCTTCATCCTTGGAAGTAGTTCCCACGATCCATCATTTTGATTATATTTTTCAGCAGAATCGTAGACTTCACTATTCGCTGCTGCCCCTACCCCACCGGCCACATAAGCAGAGGTGCCACAAGTTGCAGATGCAAACAAGCATCTTGGGCTAATCATAGATGGACCTTTGTACCATTTGTTCTTTGCCAATTCATATCTCCAAAGAACAAGACCATCTATCTCATTGCCTGAGACAAGAAGATGAGTCCCGGCACAAAGGGATTCTTTATCTCCCAATGAAAAACAAGAATCTGATGGTAAAATTGGGAGCTTCCTTCGAGACTTAAATTCTCGATCAAATGACCACCAACTGCTTTCCCCAATTGCCAACATGAAAACAGAAGATTCTTTAAATCCAATCTCCTTCCTAATCTTATAAAGCTCACCACTGTTTAAAAGAGCCAAACACCTCTTATTCACAAAGCTTAATTTCCAGTACTCTGACCTTGGAAATCTTGCAAAAACCAGGCTCTCTAACTCATAGCTTAGTGATGACAAATGAGAATAATCTGCATCCTGAGGTTCTTCACCATTAGAGTGATCTGATCTATCGGCATTCTCGCACATTCCAACCTTCTTCATACTATATCCCTGCTTTTCTTCTTCAGTTTCTCTTGGCGTGCTGCAAAAATTGATTCAACACCTTCAGCTCCAGTTTTCATCTAATAAAAAGAAAAGAAAAAAAAAATTCATACATCATGCATAATCCATATAAGTGAAATCTCAACATCAAAACCAAGTCCAAATCCTGGAATTATGAGTACAAATGTACCACATGTACAGATTGTGAATAGCGAAGAAGAATCAAGAAAGATAGGCGTACCAGGGAAGCCGAATAGGACATAAGGTTGTAGATACGTGTCTTCACTAATAACTCCTCATAAGTATAAATCGACAGAAAAGGGGCAGATGCAGGCATTAAGGTGCAAAGAGGGCCCCCTCTATTTGATCAAGGGATTTAAAACACGTATATGAAGGATTTTTCTTAAACAGTATTGCTATATATATATAAAATAAAAATCAAGAATTAATTAGTTAGTGTATAGTGAGATAATTATTAAAGGACGGTTGCCAAGGATAAACGGTTATTATAAAATTCGCTCCATCAACATCTATCCTACTCACTTCATACTTTTCTTTTTGCCTTTACTAATCAACCTAACCTTAACCATAATCCTAACCATATAAAGAGGAAGTCTTGGATAAGGCCTTCTTTATTTTTATTTTTTGTCAAAGATTATGTGTTATGCAATTTTATGTCATAAAAGTTCGTGCATAGAAAAGCCACAAACAAGTGGGATTGTACGAAACTTGACTTTTAAACCATCAGATTTTGAAGAGTATGTTAACTTTCTCGATCTCCACTAGTTTCTTTTCTAATTGGTTCACAGTTATGTAGCACTACCTGGCACGTTATGTTCCTTTATTCAAGAGACTCGGGGACCTAAACTGACCTTCTTTCGATGCTAATTTGTCATGGGAATTCCCATACATCTGTCACCAGAGTCGTGCTAGTAAATATAAAAGGTTGAACCCCAACCTTAAGGGTCCCCCACTACCCATCCCTAAAGTATCGTGAGAGAGGTTAATCGCAAAATGTGCCCCAACAAGTTAGAGAACAAGAGCTACCTGTACACTGGTACCCACAAAGAGTCCCAATTCATGTTTCAGGAATTTAACCCCCACACTGCGGCTTCCAGCAAGGCTGAGTATACCTCACCCTTATCATTTTCACCACTGAGATTTGCTTCGGGGGGCTGAGTCGTGCTAGTAAATATATTATAGTGAGATTGTGGACCAAGATTAAAATATTGTGATTTTTTAATTTTTAATTTTTATTTTTATGAATTCAAATAAAATTTATTGCATCCATACCAAAACTAATATCTCTTAAAGACAGTGGCATATGCACGTGATTAACTCGAACCCAGGAGCCAAATATTTTCCTTGAAGGACTTGAGTGCCGATTGAACCTAAACTTTAATATATTCCAATTTTAAGTTCATAACCCATTATTCATTTTTATCTTAATTTATGGTATGATTCATCAATCATTTTTTCTTCCTTTCTTTACTTCTATATTTGTGTCAAAAGTTCTCTTCTAAGAATCCATGGATTATACAATAAATTTTACATGCACTACCATCTTATCAGTGGCATATATAAATATTGCAAATATATAATATCTTATAGTAATATAGTATATTTGCTAAACATCTTAACAAATCGATGCAATGTTGAAATATATTATGCATAAACTTTCTTGAAAATGCTGCACTTTCTTTTATTAATTTCATGTCACGTGGTATCTTGTACGATAGGGAAAGTGAAATTAGATTATCATTAGTCATTATTCATCCTCTTCATAATTATTAATAAAATAAGACTAAAGGATTATATTCTACGAATGATATTAGAGCAAGGTGGTATAGGCTTTTTGCACAAGCATACATAAAGCCGTATCTTTTGCTTATTGTCAAGTTTTAGAATAACACTTGTCGCCTTAGGTATCAATAATAAAATATAACAAAAGTAGTTATATATAAATTGAGTTGCTTAATATAAATATTAACAATTAAATTAATACTTGCTTGCAATTATTCTGTAGTGTTGATGATCACCACCTAACGTGGCAATGGCATCAACATTGCCAATAAATACATTATCTGTTTCACTCTGTATAGAATGGTTAGTTGACGTGAGTTGGATAATGTAGCTGACAGTGAATGTAATATTTATCCATATACACTTGACCCTCCAGGAATGTACGGTAAAATTGAAGTTATAGCATGACCCTGTGCAAAAATGTCAATGAAATAGGGGTGTTAGCTACAATGCAAAGAAGATTTTAGATACTAGAAATAACTTCGTAACTACAAAAGGTTTAGGTGGAGAAATTGCATAACAAAGTTTTAAGATACACTTTCAAAAATAACAAATTTGTAACTTTTTTTCAAAAATCAAGTAGTCACGCATTTTGTGACCCCTAATAAAAGTTTTGTGACCTATAATTAATCAGGTTAAGATCACAATCACACACAATTTATAGTCACAGTCACATACCAATCACAAATTTAGTTGCAAATCATATGTTATTTAGGTTACATATTATTTATCAGAATGTCAGTCACAAAGACACAAATTGTGAGTTACAAGTACAAATTTTATCATAAATTATATATTTTTATGGGTTACGGTTTATTTATCAAACAGAATTCATCAAATTCACTGGTCATAATTATCCAATCACTGGTTACAATTTGCTCTTCATCTCCCCTACCTCACCTTACCCACGCATCATACTCCACCATAGTCCCTCACCATCGAAATCACTGTCGCCACCTCAAACCCACAACCTAGCACCTCCTCCTCCTCAAATTCACTGTCACCTCCATCACACCACCACTACTGCCATCACCATCACCTCCACTTCCAACTCTAGCCTACCATCTCCCTGCATTACAAATACACACATACATGCACAACCAAATGCATAAGCAGCGTTGCACCACCCAACTCGTTGACTGCAGTGCTAAACTAACCATTAACACAACGTTATCGTCATCTATAGGTCCCATCCACAAAGACCTGCATCTTCAACTCAGCCTCTATTACAAGCCTCCACATTCATCTTTTCCACCATCACTAAAAGCAGGGCACGGTCTGGTTCGATCTGATTTTGAAAGGAACCAAATCGAATCAAATACCAATGAAAATCTTAGAAATTGAACCATTGGTTTCGTATCCAACTATAGAACCGAACCAATCGATTCCAATTCGGTCCGGTTGATTCTTTGTATTTAAAAATTATAAAAATAAAGTATGAAACTACCCGTCAATTGAAAAAAGACAAAAATAAAGTATGAAACCATTTGTTATTATTTTAATCTAAATCAATTGAACAATGCAACAAACAAAAATTCAATCTAAAACTTAAGATCAACTCAAAAAGGCAAAAAAAATTATCAAACACAACATAAAAGGTAAAATCACGATTGAAAAATAGTTTCTAAGAAAATTCGTTTAACAATAACATGATTATCTTTAGTATTCCTCAAGGATCTTGATTTCTGATGGACAGTCACTTTGGAAACAACGAAAAATGTGAATTCTTATGAAATATTGAACTAAAGATATATTTTTCCTATTAGACTGCTTTACAACTATGAAGTTGTGAAGTATTTATAAAATTATTTAAACTTGAATTTTGATTACCCATTAAAGGAAAGAAGAAAATGCATATGGAAAATGAAATTTCAACGTGACATAATTTTGGGTTCGAGTGTTCAAAGGTCTAGTATATCTTGGTTCTCGATGCATCGTCCCAAATTGACCCATTTAGTAGAGGAATCGAAACCAAATCAACCGTTTCTATTTGGTTCGGTCCGATTGCACCCCTAACCATTACAATTCGAATTTATCCTTCATGCCGCTGCCTCTGCACACTACCCTAAACTTCTCCTCACAATGAAGTAAAATAGATTTAGGGCACGATTAAGAAAGGCAATTTCGAAGGCTATGGGCTCTACATGACTAGCGGTGGAGAGAAAAATGGAGTCGCAATTTTATGATGGAAAGAGAAATGGAGTCGTGGTGGAAAATCGAGCATCAATGGTGAGTAGGCAATTGGGGTGTAGTCGATAGTTAAGATAGGCATATTTGGAAGACGGTGGGGTTTCATACGACTGGAGGTGGAGATAGAAGTGAAATTGCAGTCTGCCGATGAAGAGAGAAGTGGAGGCATCAGGATGCTATCATTGGAATCACGAACAGGGGACGATAAGTTGTTGGTGATCAATGGTAGGTGCTGGAGACCAGTGATGGTTCGATGATAGTTGTAGAAGCAAGAGAGATATGTGTTTGAATGTAGACAGAGAAATAGACATTGTTTGAATGGGTAATTAGCACGAAATGTCCTTGTCTTTCAATGTTATTGTGTAAAATGTCCTTACACTTCATTTTTTGGCATTTCTACTCCTATTTACATATTTCATTGCAAAAAAAATGTTATTTTCATCCAATTTCTAAATATAAAATATAAAATAACAAATATACCCTTCTATTTAAATAAAACAAAAACAAAGAAAAATTAAAGAACGAATTACAATTGTGCTCCCAATTTTTTTTAAAAACTACAAGTGAATCCAAATAAATTATTAAAATAGTTATAAGCACAAAATGTTCATACCTTTCAATATTATTATGTAAAACATCTATATCTTTTATTTTTTTTTCGCATTTCATTTTTATTTTCACATTATATTGCGAAAATCATCATTTTCATCCATTTTTTCAATTAAAAATGTAAAAATGACGAATATACCTTCCTATTTAAACAAAATAAAAATAAAGAAAAGAAATAAAAGAACAATTGTAACTATATTCCCAAATTTTTCAAAAAAAAAAAAATACAAAGAAATTTTGAAGAAATAATTGAAATTTATTCTTTATTTTTCTTATTTAAATATGATTATATATTCGTCTTTTTATAGCTTTTAATTGAAAAAATGGATTAAATGATGATTTCAAGAATAAAATATAAAAAAATAAGGGTGAAAGTGTAAAAAAAGAAAGGTTTGAACGTTTTGCAGAATAAAATTGAAAGATATAGATTTTTGTGCTAATTACCCTTTTAATAATTTATTTCAACTCATTTGCATTTTTTTAAAAAAATTGGGAGCATAATTACAGCTTGTTCTTCAATTTTTCTTTTCTTTTCTTTTCTTTTTTGTTTTATTTAAATAGGAGAGTATATATGTCATTTTACATTTCTTTATTGAAAAATTGGATGAAAATGACTTTTTCTGCAATAAAAAAGTGAGAATAATGGTGAAAATGCCAAAAAATAAAAGGTAGAAATGTTTTGCAAAATAAAATTGAAAGGTAATGACGTTTTGTGCTGGACACCCTTGTTTGAAATATATAAAAAAGTATAGAGAGAACAAGATGTGTGCGCTTGATTTATGAAAAAAAAAATTTACACCTGATTATTGAAATGTAAAGTTAAAAAACAAGTGCAAGTAATTTTCTCAATTTGGGATGGTGTATTTTCTTCCAATGACAATGGAATAAGGTGGTCCAGATATTTAAATTCTAGTCTTTGGGCAATATAGGCCCATAATGAACCAGCCCAACTAGTCAAATAATTCGATCGAGCCCCTTAAACGTGACATGATCCGACCCCAAGTGAGTCTTACCACCCTATCCAGAGTCCAGATTGAAAACAAAAGAAAAAGAAAAAGGGAAACTTTTATATCTGAGAGATTAACTATGATCCATTTCAAAACAAAGAAACAAGATTTAAAATTTCAAAAATCAAATATTATTAAATTTATTTATGTAATAATTAATTAAATATATCAAGGTCACAAATCTATACAGTTTGGTCACTAATTATCAAATTTATTCGTCATAAATTATTTCTCAGTTACAAATCAAACATTTTATAGGTTACAATTTTTTCATTGGTCACAAATAAAAAAAAAAATTTATAGGTCACAATTTATTTATTAATCACAAAATTTATAAGCTACAACTTAAATTTTTAGGTCACATATTATTTATTAATAACAATTTATCAATCACATGCTATTTTTTTCGCAAGATATCCAATTTATTGATCATAATATCAAATAATTGGTCACAAATACTTTTAACCCCACCACCTACTCCACTCAGCCCCCAATCATAGTTATTAAACTCGACCCGATTGTTGGCCCCAAAAAATCATCGAGTCTCTGGGTTAATGGTCAAGAGAGTGATATATATATATATATATATATATATATACCCTTGCATTTTATTCCAAGCAACGTGCACATGTCATAATGGTCAAGAGAGTGATATTGCTTTCTTGACATCAAGGTTCGAATCCTTGCCATGCCATATTGAAGAAAAAAATTTGCACTACATTTTGACAACAACCGATTCAAACATGAACCGGTTTCGACTTTTGCTTAAACTCATCTGAACTGGACTGCTATTGAATGGTCCAACTGGTTCACTTGTTGGCTTAAACAATTAATGTGATCGAATTGGACCACTATCTGGTTCATCAATTTTCAATCCGAACCAATCGGTCCGATTCAATTTTAATAATTATGACCCCAATCCACCACGGTACCTTCCAAAAACAGTTCCACCTCACTATCACCATCACCTCCACCACTACAACTACCAATAAAAACCCAGCATCAATAATGCCGAACAAAACCACCATCACTGTTGTCCAAAAAATACCAACAAATCAGATCCACAAATGCTATCACTACCACCTTCTCCACCATTGCTAAAACCACTACTGTGATCATCACCACCACCTGAACAACCACCGCCATTAACCCACAAACAGCTACCAACAAACTACCCACATAAACCACCCACACATCAGAAAAAAGACCAATAAACCAATAGAGTCGCGCGCAATAGTGCAACATCGCTACTTGCATCACTGTGCACAGAAGGCACCGCACAGCACTTGCAATGAGCCATCGCTACTTGGTGATGGAGATAAGTCATTGGAGAGTTGCGCATTACCTTGGGTTATTCCAAAGTGATAAAGGAGAGGAGAGAATAAATAGAGAGGGAAGAGGAAAGTGATCAGTGTTCTACAGTGAAAATCGGGAAATTGGGTTGATGGTGATATAGTAGATGTTCGTATATCCCGAGCTTTGTTATCCTTGAGGACTTGAAAAGGCTTCATCTAGTCACTCTTTTGACATTGTGCTCGGGTTGACAGTGTGCTTGAGCAAAGGGATATGCCTAAGTATCACGTACCATGTGATGGCGACGATATACGCCAACTATCCTCGGGCATGAGCTTACCCCTTGGTCAAACCCACTGTAACTATACGTAACCTAGGATAACTCCTACGAATCTAAGACTCTAACCCTTTCCAAATACATCAACACTCGACTCCTACGAGAACTCTATCTCAAATATGTCACTATCAGGTTATGATTGGATTCACAATCTAGTACAAGTCCAATACCCTTTTCAAGTACAACTCATACGAACATGGATATTTGTCTAACTTAATCCTACTAGGAGTGCAGTACCTACCTTTTATAAATACATGCCTTCCATTCATTATTCAAGTATGTTTTCATTATTTTCAGTTCATAACTTCATGCATAAATTCTCTTTCTGACTTAAGCATCGAAAGAGCGACGAGAACACACCTCAACACCTTTGTTTCAAGTACTGAAAGATCTCACTCGTGTTCATTCTCAATCATCAAGCTCGAAAAATCAACAGGTACAATTTTTGTTAGCATCAAATGGGTTAATGGTGAGTGTAGGATATGTAGATTAAATTAACAAAAAATCTGATTGTACGTAATTTTCACAAAGAAAGAGGTGAAACACTAGTAGAACACACAACCTGCAATTATGGCTGCCTCATCCATACCCAACTTCTTCTCTTTTTTCTCATCCTCAAAACCACCATGTGCTACGACCAAAGCTCCGTCTTCCCAACTCCTCCTCTTCTCTTCCGCTGTCACCACCAAGGAAGATCGGTGGGCTCCACTAGACTCCTCAAATGAACTCCAAACAAACACATTATCCTTATTGTCCTGCTGCTCTTCTGATGTCATTTCCATCGTTTGCCCCCCTCGCGTACGCTAAGACCCTCTTCTTCCGATCGGCGTATAATGTCTAGGTTATCGTCGATGACAACGAGCCAGAGGAGAAGTTACTATGTCGATTCCAAAGGAAAGTTATGAGAGCCGGCATCATTCAGGAATGCAAGCACCGTCGCTTCTTCGAGAACAAGCAAGAGGAGAAGAAGCGCTAATCCTGTGAGGCTGCCAAGCGCAATCGTCACAGGTTCCACTTATTATCTCTCTCTTTCACTCTGCATCTTTAGAATTATGATAATTATGCACAAATTTGTGATCAATTACATGTTTCGGTTCAATTAGTTAAATATTAGTGAAACTTGATAAGAGTGTAAAATATAATATTTTCCCCTCTTAATTATTACATTGGTGTGATTATTTGATATCAAAATGTACTCATTATATTTATGCTTTGATTTAGTTGCATTTTGGTAGAAAATGTAAAATTTAGAAAAAAAAATAGAGAAAAAAAGACCAAAATGGAAGAAAATGAAAGTCTAGGAACCAAGTTACAAATAATCTAAAGATAAGACGGGCGATGGAATAATGATTCGAGAAAGCTAGAAGTCTATTGGGTGCAATTAGAAGTCAAAAGAAATTAAATATAACCATAATATTTTCACAAATCAAATTACAATAGCATAAGGATTTTCTAGATTTCCAGTCAGAGATTGAGATCAACTTTTAACCTAGTAAACGTTTGAATTTGGAAAGAGATATTTCTATAAAAATTGTAGCCCTTTGTGTTAGATTTCCAATGCACTTTTAATTTCCCCAATCGAATATCGGGAGAAAAAGTTATGGTCAAAATACTAAAAGTAGTCGCACAGAATATTCTACTCGAAAATTTAGTTTCCTTATTCGGTTCAACATCTTTTGGTAACAACTTGGCTCACGGTTTTAAGCCCTGGACTGGACAGAACACGCCTCTCTTCACAACCATAACAATTTTTTCTCATTTTGGGTTAAAGAATTCGATGGGGAACTAAATTCCTAGGTAAAGCTACGAAGGAACTCATTGAATTTGGCGAATTCACATCATGTATTCATGCAAATTGGTATTTTTATTGTCAAACACTTCTAGATCTAGACTTTCTTTTATGAATTTACTTTGGAATTGATTTAACTTTTACGAGATTCTTTATGGATTCAATCATATTTTTTCTATTGCGGAATTGAACTAATTGTTAAATTTCAATTTCAATCAACTTTATTGGTGGATTATTTACTGCCTTATGCGTTGTGCATATGATCGATTCTTAATTTTAGTCCAATAAACATGTGTGGGAATGGTTTACAAAAGTCTAGATCCTAGGATTACAATTGTAATTTGATTGATCTTCATTGTTAAATTTTTTTATTAGAAAGTTAGGATGAAAACCTCTAATTGAGCAAAAAGTCATGAATTATTGATGTTGATGATCCAATCCAATTGAAGGGATTCGGACGCTTCACTAATCTCGCATATTGATAATTAAATATCATTTCAATTGACAAATTATTTTCACATAATTCACGAAATCCTAGTTCGATAAATCCTTTAAACAATTCGTCCATCTCCCTGTGGAATCGACACCCCAAAATTGTGCTACAACTACCGCGTTATTCTTTGGGCGTAATCAAAACTTTAGTCAACATCTTCTATTTATGAATGTGTAGTTGGGCGATTGAATTTGCTACAATTTGATTCGTAGGCTCCAAATCCCATGTTGCTTCTTGCGTTGTTTGCTTAAGTTTTATTTCTTGAATTGTGGGGCTATTACCCTTTTGGTGTAGAAAATGTTGGAAAAAAATGGGTTGAGTGGCTAACTTTGGCACAAAATTTGAGTGGAATCCGATTGGTTATTTTGGAAGTTCAAGATTGATTTGTATTCTCCTCCGTAAGAACACCGAAATCATGTATTTACTTGCCAAAAATGACATTCAGGTGAATGAGAAATTGGAGCTCAAATTGTGCCAATTGAAAGGAATTTATGTTGTTGAAGTGAAACCATTTAAGGTTGTCCCACATAAGAATATTATGAAAGTAAATACCACCTTAAATAGGATTACACTTTGGAATGATGTGATCATGTGTAACATAGAGGCTCTCTCTACTGCGAGTGCGCAGGGTGGCAGATCGAACCGAAATAAACTTTGGACGTGGAAAGTGGCCTAAGAGCCAATGTTTTGTTAATTTTTTTTACCTCCAACTAACCATTTGAATTCCCAAACTACCTAAATTATAATATTCATTGTCATTATATAAGAGTTAATGAGATTCATGGTATTGAGCCTATATATATGCAACCCGATTTCTACTATTCCACACAAGGAGAGAAAATAAAAGAGAAGCAACACAGCACACACTCTCTCTGCATAATTTTACATAACACAGTTTTTGCATAAATTTTCATACAGTATATAGTCTCGTATCTATCGAAAAGTCGAGATGCTCAAATTATACTGTTCCTCCATTAATTCTAGGATATAGACGTTCGAATTAATTATCAAGCACCTACAGTGAGTGGACGAATTTGTTTTAAGAAAAATGTGTTCACATATGCTTCGGTTAAAATTTTTCTTGTTTTGGCTAATTAGTTTACTCGTTCTATTTTATTGAAATTTAAGCTACTGTATTTTGGCTAACTAGATTAATTTGTTTACTTTATTGTAATTTAATATGTCATATTTTGGGTAGTATCAAAGTTCACTACATATACGGTATATGCAAATTCAATATCTAAGTTGCATATACAGTAAGTTATTGCATATATGATAAGTTGCATAAACGGTATGCGTAAATTCAGTATGTTGCATATACCGTAAGTGTTAATCTAGTAAATGTCCATCTGATATTTGTTAATTCAGTATTCATCCACTAACATTTAGTCCAACAAATGAAAATCCCCTTTGGAGAAGATTGGGAAGTGAGATTTTTCTCATAAAAATGTAAACTTGGGTAGTGGTACTACCATTACAAAGATTCAACAAACCAATAACTGTACTATCTTCCAAGTAACGGATTAAAAAATAAGAAAGGAAATCCACACACCCGCCCCATAAATTCCTTTACTCTATGCTTTGTGAATCCTTATGTTCGATACGCCCAACTTGTCTGACTTGAGGATGCCCATAATTTCTCCGTCTCTTTCAAATCAGCTTGCTCTAGAATTTTTCAAGACAACCAGCATAGCCATCCAATCTGTTGCGACTACCCCTTCCTCTCCAAAGGATCTCCATTTTGCTTCATATCGGACATCCCAAGGCCCGTTTGTTTGTGTTGCTGCTGTTGAATCATAACTTTGTAATCCAATAAGTAAACATGTTTGCTTGAGTTTTCTCTACATTTTAAGACCCTGGAGGTAGATTGGAATGTATTGGAGGAATGAATGACTATTTGATTAGCCTTGTTGAAGTTTTATTTGCTGAATGACTGCAAATAGATATATTAGAAAGCTATCGTAGTCGTATACCTTGATAAAGTAATTCACTGATAATACTACTTTTAACACTGACGCCCTCAATCAAGGAACTCCAGTCAGGATGGACAAGAGATGCCCGGGAACAAGAAGAAAGAGGAGGAAGATATCTGGGATCTTCCTGAAGGCGACCTTCCCTATTGATCTTCTGTTTTAGCTCTCCATATTCTCTCATTAGAATACTGCTTTGTAATTGAAAGAGACTTAGTAAATGCAACTGCCAAGGAATTCTTTTGATTGTTGCATTTCTTTTGATGGACATAAGATATTTTCTGATTCAAAATGTAATTGAGGGTTTTTAGTATCATTTGAATGATTGACTGTATGTTTGAAGAGAGTTTCCCATAAATGAGAAAGCAGTATTAAATAGCAATGCATCATTATGCATAATTGAAGGTTGAAAGAAGTTTCAAACCTTAGATAGGGAAAACATTGTGAAAATAGAAAAGCATATATTACTAAATTCAAGTCTATTGTGGATATGACCAACTAATTGGGAGATGGAGGTTGCTACCAGGCGCACACTCCAATAGGAGGGCGCCGATGGACACCCTTATATACACATTGTGTACAACAAGAATATTTCTTGGGAGATGGCCTTCAAAATTAATTACTCTTGTACAATTGCAATTGGATTGCTTACTTCTTGAACGTATGAGGTGACGAAAAGTTTGGTCAACTCAGCATCACTATCACTATCCATCATACGTGTAATATATTCCCCACTATTTACATTCACATGGTATTAAAATATTTTTAAAAGTATAATAAAGAAGACAACAAATATTGTTAAAAACAAGGAGCGTTATTGGGACGCCACCGCCCCTAGTTGGTGACGGATGTTATATTTTTGGAGTGATTCTATTTAGCATCACTAGCGTTAAAACACTAGTTTAAGTGACGTTAACGTGACATTAAATGAGAAATACAATTAAATAAATTAGTTAATTTCATCCTTCATTTAGCCTAACACATAGCACTACTACGTAGACTAGTGTTACAGCACCGACGCTACTAAATAACATTATTCATATTTTTGTGGTTCTCCTGTCCTACTACAGTCAGTAGAATTGGAGCCTGGACGTCTATCAATTGTAATGGGGTTAGCCTCATTATTTGACATAATAGTCGTGATATAATACTTGCCATAGTTGATAACTTCCAAAATCACTTCTGTTTAAGCCCAAAAGTTGGGAACAATTAACATCTATTGTCCGGTTATATCTTCTTCTTCCGCTGCTTCTATTTTTTACTCAACCTTTTTACAAATATAAATCCAAAACTAATAGAATATATCCTCATAAACAATATAGATCCATGTTTGATAAGGATTAAAATTGAGGAAATTTCACAAAATGTTCATTTTCACCTAGTCATTTGCAAAAATGTCCACCATTGCAAAAATGTCTAATTTGGAAGAATTTAGACCAAAATGCCCTTATTAACAATTTATAAATCCACACTAAGACAAGAAAAAAGGACATTTTTTGCAATATTGTTATTGGCCAATAATATTCTGACACATAACCTATCATGTTTATTTCAAAAAGTATACATGTCAAGTCACAATAAATGCTATGTTTTTCATTGATTTAGAAATGTCGAGAACGATATTTTTAAATGTAGAGAAATGTCATATTCAAAATGAAATGTCATTCTAAACAAATGAAACAGTGTTCAAATGTCGAGAAACATTATTTTAATGTAACTTCTCATGGAAGTCACTTCTAAAAATTCACGACAAATTGATAAAAAAAATCAAACGAGAACGACATTTAAAATATCGAGAATATCATTTCAAAATATAGCTTTTCATTAAGGGTATAATAGACAAGTTGACACTAAATTCAAATAAATGGATTCTTTTTAACTCATACACTTAAAATTAGAAATTCTTAAAAATGTTTTAATTTTAATTTAAGTTAAAGTCACGATTAATTTTAACTATATATATTATGGAACTCACAAATTTTTAACCATACATTTCATCAATTTTTATTAAAATCTGATTTTAATTCCAACGCATGATGTGAACATTGGTTGCCATATGAAACTTTGTAAAATGGCCATTCCAGACTGAAAAGACAAATAGCCATTGACGGATTGAATTTGATATATGAAATCATTAATTCAAATTAATCAATTGTTGTTAATCATTGAAAATAAATATATATTATATACATGGACCTGTACCTGTACCTGTACCTGTATAGATTTGGATAAAATAATCGACCTATCAACTCCTTGAAAGGTCATTTTGTTTTGCATCGCTGGATCAGATGTCCACGTACAAGTTTCGCTCCAAAGAGTCCTCTGTTAAACCAGACTCCGATGCAAATTGTGACCACATACCACATGACACGTGAGAATAAATTCTGAAAACATTTATAGATCATTCATTCCCTTTAATATTATTGTGTAAAACATTTTTATTTTTTATTTTTTGACATTTCACCTCTTACTTTCACATTTCATTGCGAAAATCGTCATTTTTATCCAATTTTTTAATAAAAAAAAATATAAAATGACAAATATATACTCCTATTTAAATAAGGGAAAATTGCAGCAGAGACCCCAAACCTTTAAAACATTAACAGACTTTTTTCAAACCTTTAATTTGTTGCAACCGTCACCCCAAACATTTCAAAACGTTGCAGCGGAGGCCCTTTTGGATGAAATCTCTCTAATTTTCCATCAGTTGACTGATAAATTCAAATTTGACCATATTTTACTCATTTTTAAAAGGGTAGAATATTAATTTAATATTATCCCCACCCCCATTCTCTCTCTCTCTCTCAAGCTCACAAAATGGCGAAGTTTGTTACAAGCACGGAGCAATTGTATCAAGAGCTTGAAGTATTGACAGAGCTCGAGCAGAATCTGAGGTAAATGAAGGTTGGTGCTGATGTGGGCCAAGTGAATTTATTTGGGTTTCAACGCAAGGTAGTGTGGCAATGTTTGGAAATGAAGAATCTTCAGGAGCTTTTCCTTGGGTTAGAACATATGACTATGTTTTTCGGCTGCATTTGAGATCCCCATTTACTGTTATGAGATAATTAAGCATCTACATAGAACAAACCAAATCGGAAAATTTGAGGACCATAATCGTATGCAATTGTCAGTTTATACATCTGAAAACAAGTTGCATAAGTCATTTTCTATAGGGGTAGGTCACCATTTTGAGAAGAGGGGAGTCATTAGATTCTCTGAATTCAAAAATTAACAGCAACAAAAAATGGGTTTGCTAAAGCAGAGTCTAGTTGATGATATGGTGGTTTATGGGATAGGAAGAATTGGTTCTGACACTCTAGAAATGGTGCCGAAGCAGATCCAGCTGGTGGCACAACCTTCGGCGGCCAACATGGGTGTTGCAGGGTGAGGGTGGGGGTGGGATGAGAGGAAGAAGACCATGGGTCTTCTTTTTTAATTTCTTATTTCTTTCTTTTTTTAATTTTAATTTCTAACTTATTTTAATGTCATAAATGGAAAGTTACTATTCTACCCTTTCAAAAATATTAAAAATATGGTCAAATTCAAATTTATCAGTTAACTGACGGAAAATTAGAAAGATTTCATCCAAAAGGGCCTCCGCTGCAACGTTTCAAAAGGTTTTGAGTGACGGTTGCAACAAATTAAATGTTTGAGAAAAGTCTTAATGTTTTAAATGTTTGGAACCTCTACTGCAATTTTCCCTTTAAATAAAAACAAAAAAGAAAAGAAAAGAAAGTTTAAAGAATTAATTGCAATCGCACTCCCAAAACTTTTTTAAAAAGTAAAATTGCGTCCAAAAAATTATTAAAAGGGTAATTAACACAAAACGTCTTTACATTTCAATATTATTGTGCAAAACATTCTCTCTTTAAATAAAAAAATAAAGAACAAATTGCAACTATATTGTCATTTTTTTCAAAAAGTAAAAATAAATTTCAAATAAATAATTTTAAAAAAAAGAAAGTGACGACAAAGATAAGCTCAAAGGGCAAATCAGATGGACAGTCGATAAACGAGTAGGAGACTTTCCCGGTCACTATCAATTGAATAAGCATATCAAAGAGAATGAGGTATAGCGCTCGAAAACACAAAAAGAGATGCAACACTCTTTACCTAAGGGCCGGCACGTCAAAAATCCAGGTCCTTTGAAGTTCAGAGTCAACAAGGGTTCGTAGAAGGAAAGATAGAATGGAGTTCTTCATGAAATTTGAAACAAAAGAATAAAAAAGAAGTCGAACCCTCCTTACTATTGTCCCTATTGGCTTGTCTCCATTTGTTTGCCGAATTGTGAAAGATCGATTGAGACTCCCTCCATGGTCCCACAAAGATCTTTACGTACTTGTCCAATACAGGACAAGTGAGATCTTTCGATCTGCGTGCGTGGGAGCAGCTCAAACAAAAAAGAGTCTGGTCCAGTCTGAATTCATGCATGACCCGCCAATTTTCCTTTCTAAATTTTTTATTTGAAATTTATTTGTACTTTTTGGAAAATTTTGGGAGTATAGTTGCAATTTGTTCTTTATTTTTTCCTTATTTTAATTTTATATAAAGAGGAGATTATATTCGTCATTTTACGGCTTTTAATTTAGAAAATGGATGAAAATGATGAATTTCACAACGAAAGGTGAATATGCCAAAAAAATGAAAATTACGAACGTTTTGTACAACAATATTGAAAGGTATGAATGTTTTGCACTAATTACCATTTTATTTGGATTCATTTGTACTTTTTTTAAAAGCTCAGGAGTATGATTGTAATTTGCTCTTTATTTTTCTTTCTTTTGTTAGTTTTATTTAAATAAGATGGTGTATTTGTCATTTTACATTTTTAATTGAGAAATTGGACGAAAATGATGATTTTAGCAATGAAAAAAGAAAATAGGGGTGAAAT
The DNA here is from genome assembly GCF_002742605.1 of Olea europaea var. sylvestris. Classification (NCBI taxonomy): domain Eukaryota; kingdom Viridiplantae; phylum Streptophyta; class Magnoliopsida; order Lamiales; family Oleaceae; genus Olea; species Olea europaea. The sequence goes on from NC_036246.1 coordinate 138,319, forward strand.
GACTATATATATATATATATATATATATAAGGACATTTTATGAAATAACATTGAAATATAGAGACAAGTTTTGTGCTAATGACCCATTTATAGATCCTACATATACAGTATATATATATAAGGACATTTTATGAAATAACATTGAAATATAGAGACAAGTTTTGTGCTAATGACCCATTTATAGATCCTACATATACAGTATATATATATAAGGACATTTTATGAAATAACATTGAAATATAGAGACAAGTTTTGTGCTAATGACCCATTTATAGATCCTACATATACAGTATATATATATAAGGACATTTTATGAAATAACATTGAAATATAGAGACAAGTTTTGTGCTAATGACCCATTTATAGATCCTACATATACAGTATATATATATAAGGACATTTTATGAAATAACATTGAAATATAGAGACAAGTTTTGTGCTAATGACCCATTTATAGATCCTACATATACAGTATGTACATAATTAACAACACATATTAGACACTATTAAGAAATAAAAAGAAGTTCAATCTTGTTGTATGCAAAACATAAACAATAAAATGCATTTTCTATGGCTTTTACAAGAAAAGGATTGCCTGGCAAAGTCAATTCAAAATGAACCAAGCTGGGTGTACAGAACCTTAGCTCACAGACCTCTTATAGAGGTCTCATGCATAGGCAGGGTCGGATTTTTTTTGTCATTTTTTATTACATTGGATCCCGTAGTGGGGCTAACTCTTTGTGAGACTTCTGGTTTTCTTCTGTAACAACAATTAATTCAAAATTACTTGGGATTATTCTTTTACCAAATCTCATTCATGTCTCTAAATGTATTGACTTGAGATGAGGACATAGCAATTCATTAAACCAAAGTATTCATTATAAGATAAATCCTTGAAGTTAAAAATGGTCACTTTCCAAATACCAAACGATATTGATATCAAATTATTATTTGTAATAAGATTTCAACTTTCCCTAGTGTTATAAGATGCCTACAACTATTTATCGCCAACAACCCAAGGCTAATTATGACCTTTCAAGAATGTAGTAGATTAGTCCATCTCCTTTTCTCATACAGTATTATAAAATATATTTGCTAATCTCCAATTCATCAAGAAAGACATCCTTCCAACCAAGGCCGGTCCTGAGGCCAGGCAAGTGAGGCCTGCACCTAAGGCCCAAACTCCAAAGGGCCTCATTTTTTGCCCCAATTTATTTATTTATTTATTTATTTGAACAATGACAGCCCAAAACCCAACTTATATATCCATAATCTATTGTCTATTTACCCAAAATTCTCAAATACGATCTTTCCCAAACGATTGTCTCCATCTCTTCCGTCTCTCTCGACTTCTCCTTCAATCCTTCCTGTTCGCCGTTCCAAAATCCCAAATTTCCTGCTTCCGGCTGGCTTTCGGGTTCCACTTCCGTAGTTTGCCCCTCTTGGCAGTCTGTAATGTCATGGTAATATGGTATTTTGTGGCCCATTTTCAGGTTTTTGCTCGCATTTGTTTATGATTTATGCACGAGTGATGTCAAACGTGTGTTGTTGTGTTACTTGATTTCTCATTTCTGATTTCTGCACCATTGTTTGTAATTGATTTCCACTTCATTTTTGTGTTTCTTTTTTCTATGATTAATTTTCGTGCAAAGAGCTCAGAGATGTTATTTTCCAAGTTTTTGACTCATAATGCCGTAATTTATTTTTTCTTTTGTGTAATATTCTTCGGGATCTTTGGACTTGGGTTTATCACTTTTGGTTTTAGCTCGCAATTTATTTCGATTTAAAAGATATTTTGGGTGTTGAGTGTTCTTTTTTTAAAGACTTCATTTATTTTTGTTATTTATTAAAGTTTCTGTTTTGTGCATTTTTATTTATGATTTATTTAATTTCTTTTCTGGGTTCAAATAGCTTGAATTTATTGAAATAGTGGTTTTTTCTGGGTCAATTTTGGAGTCCCACGTTGATTACTTTGTTGTATTTCTTTAACAGAATCATCATGTGTTGAATGTAATTGAGGAAAAGCAAATGAAGAAACACGCATCGAGGGTGTAACTCTACATTTTTCGTCGAAATTCTACTTCTCAAGTAACCAATGGCTTGCCCTTACTAATTGTTTGAAACATTGTTGGTTTTAATAGTTCATAATATAAATCTTTTCTATAATATATTTGGTTGTTGTTTTAATGTTAGTTTTTTTAAGTTAGCAACAGGTCGCATAATACACCAATGAATTTTGCATTTACGTTGATTTCACCGGAGGGCCTAATTTACGGATTTTGCCTCGGGCCCCGACAATTACAGGACTAGCACTGCTTCCAACAAAGCATGGTCACTATTGTTACATAAAAAAACCCTCAAGTCCAGAGTCTATGTACTATTTGCTAGGGGAAGACAAGCATGAATGAATGCAGCGCATAATTTATCAAATTTTATAAAATCCAAAAAGAGAGGAACTGCTTACCCTCCATTGAAATTGGAACTTATAACTGCCTTGGTCAATCACCCTTCATCTTTGCTTCAGAGACTGACCTGATGGAGGAAGTGAACAAGTTATCAAAATCAACTACAACCAACAGGGATGGAGAAGCAGTTCACCCCGAGAGCACTAGCGTCCATCAGCCTCTGCTCAGAAGAAATCGGATGCTTTCTTCCAGTGGACTCGCCATAGTTGGAGCTAAGGTTTCTCATATAGAGAGATTGCATTATGAGTAAGAGAAAAAAGAAAAACAAATAATGACCTTTGAATTGTTGGGAATCTACTTATACATGCACAGAGGAATTTAAAATAATTTTCGATTCCCACCAAGAATCGCCTTTGTGTTTAGATAGAAATTGTGATAGGATTGTACCTTTGAAAAATTCTGCAATCCTTTTGCTTTTCTTTTAGTTCCATCAACCTTGATTCGCCACCACAGCTGTCCAATTGTCCAGGCTCCAACGGTGATCCACACAAAGAACAAGATTGCAGCTTTTAGGGTTTTCACTTGTGTCAGCAAGAATAATGAAAACCTTTTTGGACCTCAAACCCTAGCTATGTATTTATATAAATCCAAACGGGCTAGGCTCGGCCCGGCCCGGTCCAATATTTAATTAATCCAATTAATTAAATCCAGTCCGTGAATTAATTAATCCAATTAATTAATTCGGGAATATAAATAACAAATCCAATTAATTAATTTATCCAACGATTGTTAAATTAACCAATTGCCTATTTGCAATCTTCCAATTCTCTTTTGTGTGCGACCCATTAGGTTCCCGACCACGATACCTAACGACGTGAAATATTATTTTGATCTAATCAAAATTGATAAATTAAAACACCCTTTTAATTTATCGTCAATTCACACTCGCCGTCCCTGATTGACATCTAGCAATGTGTCAGGGCAATACATGTGATGGGAAATGTCACGTGGTATGACAAAATCAAATTCGTTCGTTTACCGTGAAACTATAATCCCTTCGTCAATATGATCCGATCAATTACGAGATATGGAATTGTGTCAATCTCTATCATCGATCATATCTTTCACTCCACTATTAAGTCAATATAAGTCAAAAACTCATTTTCGACTTATGAGTACACCTTGGCCAAGGATTTCGTTATCGACTTAATTGAATGAAACGCAGATCATAATCACTTACTATCTAAGAGTGACAAATCCTTTATTGATCAATCACAACCTTCATACGATTCTTGACGTACCCGAACAATGTCGTATTAGCGACCCTTTTCAGAGCAACATCCAACATCGCCAAAGTATGACTGTCCTCATATAAGGTACCATGACGACCTCAAGTCAAAGGACCAATTCCACTACCAAACGTTAGAGATTAACCACTGACACTCAGATAGTTATCCATGTGGAATATCTCGACGGGTCTCCAATGTTCTGTTCTATAACAAAATATCCACGTGTTCATTTAAGTGTCACCACACTTTAACTTGTGAGATCAGCTACTTACTTCACAAGTAAGAAATGACACACGTGATGGTCTATCCTCAATAACGATATCCGTATCTCGTTATTACTTACGACCATGGATGATTTAAGATTCAATTAGATGTAATTTGTATCTCACAATCACAACTCCTTGTGATTAACAAATTACAAATATTTGAATCTACGGACTCTATTATTTATTTAATTGTCTATTAATTAAATAATAGATCTGTCATTTAATTGCATTAATTATATATAAAAGTATTTATATCCAAAGTTGATTGGACCTAGGGCATAATACTTACAAACTCCCACTTGCACTAGATCCAATCACTTATGTATCAAATATCATAAGTCTACATGACGATCATGTTTATACTACGACAACTCTTTGCCAGTGGATCTGCAATATTATTAAATGTGAAAATTTGCTTTTCTCTTTGCGTCATTTCTATGTATTATCTCTCTGATGAGATTATACCGCTTTAATACATGTTTGGATCATTGATGAGACCTTAGTTTCTTTGCTTTTACAATGGCTCTATTGTTATCACAATACTATTGTATGTGATCAACAATATCAGGAACTACTCTAAGTTCATTTATGAACATCATGATCCATATTGCAACTCTTTGCTACTTCTGAAATATCCATGTATTAGGTTTCTACTATTGAATCAACGGTTGCTTCACGTTTGGAACCTTTCCAACATACCGCTTAAGAGTAAACCAGTTTCTCCATATGAAATCTTCTCAAGATTTCATCCATGTAAATTGGGATGAGTTAAGCAATCTTCTAGATCTACCTCTATAGATCAAGTTGCTTATCCCATATCGTTTATGAATAAATCCTTTAACAACCATTATTTCAATGATTGAAATATAGGGATATCGTTCTCTATAATATTAGGAACACGACAATGCTCCCACTATCTTCTTGTAAATACACAATTCGTTTTTCAAATTTGATAAAATCAAACACTTTGACTTTTCATCAAATCTAAGATTTCAGCTCCAAGAGACTTCTCTTAACCTTTAGTTACGATATGCCACTGTTTCAAATAAAACCCGAATGGACTTCAGCAAGGTCACAGGAGAAAAGTTTCACCAAGGTCAACACTTAATCTTTACTTCTAGCCTTACTTTGTATATATGGATATTCACATCCATATCGACCTTTTCTTTTGGAAACTATTTACAAAAGCTTATGGGCTTTATTCCATTAGGAGGCTTGACCAAGGTCCAAACCTTGTTCACTTGCATCGAGTTTCATCTCGAGGTCTCTTTTAAGTCAACACTTGACTTTATTTTGTTGCAACTAGCAGGTTCATTGTCCTGGATCACTAATACCTGATTAATGATCATGGATCCGCACCTTCTTGAAGGTCGAATGATCCTACTAGATTCACATAGAGCTGTCATGTCCTCATGAGTCTTTACTTCCTGATCCAAAGTATGTCCCATATCAGATATGGGATCAAACTCGAATTTATCTACTTGGTTAACTATATCTGTAGACTCTTGAACTCTTTCAAATTCTATTTTACTCCCACTGTCTTCTCCAAGAGTAAACATTTTCTCTAAGAAGACGATATGTCGTGAGGCGAAGACTTTCTTCATGATAATAGAATTTATATTCAAATGTCTCATTTGAATATCCCACAAATATGTATTTATCGGATTCAGTCTCAAACTTATCCGATTTAAGGCATTTCAAATAAGCGTCATGGCCCCAAACTTTCATACAAGATAAATTGGGACTACTGTCTTTCCATAACTCGTATGGAGTTGTGTTAACCAATTTAGATGGGACATGGTTTAGTGTGTTGCAGACTGCAATCAATGCGTGACCTCAAAACAATTTTGAGAAATTTGCATGGCTTGTTATTAATCTCATTATATGTAATAATTAACGATTCCTCCTTTTAGATACATTACCTTGCTACAGTGTATATGAAGGAGTCCACTGCATGAGAATCTCATTCTCTCTTAGATAATCTAAATTTTATCTTTAAAATACTCTCACTTGATCGAATCTTAATGTGTGGGTATCTTTGCCTCTTTGTTTCTCTATTTCTAGTGTGAATCCCTTGAACTTTTCAAGAGTTTCATGTTTGAGTTTTCATTAAGTATCCATGATCATTGATGAAATAAGAGAAACATTACCTAACATTGATTGACAGGAATCCATATGTATCACTATGCATTAAACCAGTAATTATGCTGACCTTTCTTCTTTTCAAGTAAAAGAAGATTTGGTTATTGTGCCAGACATGCATAATTTTGTACTTTTCAAAATCAATTAATCTCAAGTATACATCTTTATGTAACTTTGGAATTACATTTCATCTAAATGACAAAGTCTGTCATGTCAGATTTTGGTAATAATTAGATTATAGTATTTATGCCTTATAATTTCTATACTTATTATAGAATCTTTAGTATTAAAGAATATAAATGTCGTTTTATAATTTACCATAGCCATTATGATCTTTAACAAGATAAACAAGAATAACAATTGTCCTTAATATTAAAATAGTTCATGTCCGAACATGAAATTCATTTTAATGTTCCAGCTATAGTTGGCATAAAACGACATTTCTCTAATTCCAATACTAAACCAAAAGGCAATGGTGAGAAGTATATTCATACAGGTAATGTGGCAACCTTTGCTCATCTCCAACGTGTATGTCAACTTCTCCCTTTCGCAGTGGTCTACTCCTTTTTAGTTTCTTCATATATGTATAAATATGGGATTTACATATGGTATCTAATACCTTAGAAACTAATGAAATAGACATAAGCCTTGTATATATTTCTTCCAATGACCTTTCATTCTATAACGAAACCAAGGGTCATTAGATTTAGCATTGTCCTTCGCTTAGACTGTTTTAACCATATTGGACGCTTTCACAAAGCCCCTTTAGACTTCCTCTAATATCTTTAGAGGAATCAATGGCTTGCCCACTACCAACTTTGATAAAGGGCTTAACAGTCCTAAGCATGTTAAGCAACTTAATAATTTTGCATTCGAGCTTATTCACGTTAAATTCATAATTAGTTATGAATAGCTTTCTCTGACAGAGATTGTAGAACCAAGTCACTACTTAGTTTATTGTTTATGATTGAACACAGTTGAGACATTTCTCAACGTCAATCATCTTCAGTGTCTAAGCATCGATTGAAGATTACTCTGTCATTTTGCACCGGTATAGTTGTTTGGAAGTCTCATATCCTTCCACACATGATAATCATCATACAACTCTTTGTAATGAAGAATTATGTGTTAACATCTATACTCTGAAGTCGCTTTTGTAATTCAGTGACATAGTTGCAAGTATCACATACGTTGCAGTACTATTGTCATCACTGCGTTTACTACAGTAGCCACCTCTTCTTTAATTGAGTCATCAGTAGGTGTCTCTGGAAAGGGCTACTCAAGGATGTGACCAATTTTCTCATGCATGAGAACAATTCTCAAATTGCGGTGTCAATTAAGAAAATATAGTTTGGTTGTTGACATTTAGTATGCCATTCAAAACACGTGGTTACTCAGATTCAATAAATATAAATGACGAAAAAAAAGGAAAGAATATATAAAATGCATCAATTAATTTAACATGGTCTTTTATTAAATTAATTATGCTCCCACTGTTTAAATAAAATTTATGACCCTCTCACATAAATTTATGGAGTCCACGCTTGACTCCTAGTGGGTTGGGATCTCATCTATTATATTAAGACCTTGAGTGTACTCAATAAGCCCTAATATAATATTTGGGTAGATACGATTATCAATTGTATCTCCATACAACTTTCAAATCATTAAGCTGACAACTTTTTATTTTCACACATCTTATGTGTTAGCTTAACATGCCTCTAAAATTTATCTCTTTGAGTGTACTCAACAAAAGATAAATTTTAGTTAAGTCAAACCCATCATTTAGAAATATCAAATATTTCATAGTGTCAAACATATCCCTAATGGACCAGCCTTGAGCGTACTCAACAAGCTGAGACAATTTGGGACTCTGATTTTTCACTATAATGATGGAAGGCGATTACAAATGTGACTTCATATTTTATGGAGGGATTTTGCATTCATTAGTCTCATCAACAACAATACAATCACACACATATATATATATATATATATATATCAACTATGCAAATAAATATATATATAACGTAATATAATAGTGTGAACGATAATGGACTTTTACTATCTAGTCTTCCCGAGCCATAAGGAAGACTAGTTGGTCAATTTTTAGGGGGTATAGCATTGAACAGTGTCAATGCACCATCTCCATGATCTTCACCTCTTCTTGTCTCTTCAATTAGTCCAATTCCAACATGTATCCTATAATAATTGGCACGCAGACCTAAATGAAATTGGACTCGCAGGCCCATAGTAACAATAATAATAATAATGGACTTGCAGGTCCAAAATAATAACAATAATAACGGGCTCGTAGGCCCAAAACAATTAAGAGCTCGCAAGCCCATAAAACGACAAAAATAAAAATTAACCATTCAACACATCCATATGGTCGAGTCCATAATCGTCCACTAATAATACATTCATCACATAAATGTATACCTATATAATATCTAATATTATATGCAAATAAATTTCAAGTTTCTAGCAATTAAGTCGTCTAAACTCTTTTAGACAAATGGATCGAATAATTAAATAATTGATTAATCATATTAATCGATTATTTAATTAGCGGGAATATTTAATTAAAATCAAATTTTAATTAAATAACAAATTAGAGTCCAACTCTAATTCAACAATTATATTGCGGGATTATTTAATTAAAATTAAATCTTAATTAAATATCAAATTAGAGTCAAACTCTAATTTCAAAATGTAAGGCGGTGAATTTAATTAAAATCAAGTTTTAATTAAATGACAGAACTAGAGTCTAACTCTAATTCCAATATTTAAGGGCGAATGAATTTATTTAAAATCAAATTTTAATTAAATGGTAAAGCTAGAGTCTAAACTCTAAATCTAAGATTTTAGGACGAACATGTTTAATCAAAATCAAATTTTAATTAAACATCAAATTAGAGTCTAATTCTAATTGGAACAAATTATAGGGTGAATTGATTTAATTAAAATCTAATTTTAATTAAATAGAAAATTAGAATCTAACTCTAATTCCAAGAAGAAATTTAGGGCATGACAATTTAATTAAAATCGAATTTTAATTAAATGTCAAATTAGAATCCAATTCTAATTCCGAAAATATATTCGGGTGAATAACCAGTTAAAATCAAATTTTAATTAAGTATTAAATTAAAGTCAAACTTTAATTTAAATTGAATTAATATTTTAATATAAGATGAAACTCCTAAATAAAATAAAATTCAATTTAGGGTCAAATTTAATATTTAAGTTAAAATCATATTTTAACGAAAATATAAAAATCGTCAATTTAAATTAAAATTTTAAACGGGTCCAATTTGACATTTTAGGTCAAACACATTTAAAAACAAATTTAAAACCATTTTGAAATTAAATTCAAAACTACTTTTTCAAAATTGCAAATTGACCCTAGTTTAAAATTTCCAACAGAGTCCCTTAATTTCGTAAATTACGGAACAGGTCCTTTTTCAAAAATTGCAAACTGACCCCATATTCCATAATTGCAACCAGGGGCATGAAATTTCCAAAATTGCAGTTGAGGCCCCCGTCTCCACCCGATTTCTGAAAACCCAAAAAAAAACAATTTCTCTTTCTCTTGCCTCATGGGACGGCGACAGGCGCCGCGCCTTCCCTTTCATCGCTCGACAGCGCAGCAGGGAACAGCAGCGTCGCACGCTGCTGCATGAAGCAGCGCCGAGCGCTGCATTGTAGCAGCGCCCGGTGCTGCCCACCCTTGGGCAGCGGCTAGCGCCACTGCCGGCTGCCCAACGCCGACAACAACATTGTCGCCGACCAGTCCCGTCCATAACCCTTTTTTTCAGTTTTTTTTTTAAATCCGAAAATCAAATTTTGAAATTGCTAGAAACAAGAAAAATATGTACAATCAACATTTGATTATTCAATCATGCAAATCAATTCCTAACAAACACAAAGTAGGCTCTGATACCACTGTTGGGAATCTACTTATACATGCACAGCAGAATTTAAAATAATTTTCGATTCCTACCAAGAATCGCCTTTGTGTTTAGATAGAAATTGTGATAATGATTGTACATTTGAAGAATTCTGCAATCCTTTTGCTTTTCTTTTAGTTCCATCAACCTTGATTCTCCACCACAGCTGTCCAATTGTCCAGCCTCCAACGGTGATCCACACATAGAATAAGATTGCAGCTTCTAGGGTTTTCACTTGTGCCAGCAAGAATAATGAAAATCTTTTTGGACTTCAAACCCTACATATGTATTTATATAAACCCAAACGGGCTCGACTCGGTCCGGTCCAATATTTAATTAATCGAATTAATTAAACCCAGTCCGTGAATTAATTAATCCAATTAATTAATTCGGGAATATAAATAACAAATCCAATTAATTAATTTATCCAACGATTGTTAAATTAACCAATTGCCTATTTGCAATCTTCCAATTCTCTTTTGTGTGCGACCCATTAGGTTCCCGACCACGATACCTAACGACGTGAAATATTATTTTGATCTAATCAAAATTGATAAATTAAAACACCCTTTTAATTTATCTTCAATTCACACTCGCCGTCCCTGATTGACATCTAGCAATGTGTCAGGGCAATACATGTGACGGGAAATGTCACGTGGTATGACAAAACCAAATTCGTTCGTTTACCGTGAAACTATAATCCCTTCGTCGATATGATCCGATCAATTACGAGATATGGAATTGTGTCAATCTCGATCATCGATCATATCTTTCACTCCACTATTAAGTCAATATAAGTCAAAAACTCATTTTCGACTTATGAGTACACCTTGGCCAAGGATTTCGTTATCGACTTAATTGAATGAAGCGCAGATCATAATCTCTTACTATCTAAGAGTGACAAATCCTTTATTGATCAATCACAACCTTCATACGATTCTTGACGTACCCGAACAATGTCGTATTAGCGACCCTTTTCAGAGCAACATCCAACATCGCCAAAGTATGACTGTCCTCATATAAGGTACCATGACGACCTCAAGTCAAAGGACCAATTCCACTACCAAACGTTAGAGATTAACCGCTGACACTCAGATAGTTATCCATGTGGAATTTCTCAACGGGTCTCCAATGTTCTGTTCTATAACAAAACATCCACGTGTTCATTTAAGTGTCACCACACTTTAACTTGTGAGATCAGCTACTTACTTCACAAGTAAGAAATACCACACGTGATGGTCTATCCGTAATAACGATATCCGTATCTCGTTATTACTTACGACCACGGATGATTTAAGATTCAATCAGATGTAATTTGTATCTCACAATCACAACTCCTTGTAATTAACAAATTACAAATATTTGAATCTACGGACTCTATTATTTATTTAATTGTCTATTAATTAAATAATAGATCTGCCATTTAATTGCATTAATTATATATAAAAGTATTTATGTCCAAAGTTGATTGGACTTAGGGCATAATACTTACATGAATTCCTTTTTTTCTTCTTTATGATTCCTTGACCTTTTAGAATATTATCATATAAAATTATCTTTTTCTAGGATCAATGAAAATGATCTATTCAAACATGACTGGAGAAGCAGATCAAAAGTCTAAGTATTGCAGTATATCTTCTTGAAATGGACACTAGCATTCCTAGTTGGGCTTCTAACAAAACTAATAGCCACTCTCATCAATGTTGCAGTTGAAAACATAGCAGGGTACAAACTTATAGCTGTGATTAACTACATTGAAAAGGAAAGGTATTGTTGAATGAATTTTCATTTTAATTTGAATCTTTCTATTGTCTTGCTAATAACCAAATTAGTTAAATACTATAGTTATGAGGATTTTGAGATGTACTGGCAATGGTTTGGTGGGTGTAGATAACTATTGGGTTTCGCATATTTTGTTGGACCAAATTTTCTTTTTACTTTGGTAGTTGCCATCCTCTGTGTTTGTTTTGCACCTACAGCAGCTCGTCCTGGAATACTAGAAATTAAAGCTTATCTGAATGGAGTTGATACCCCCAATATGTATGGTGCAACAACATTGATGGTTAAGGTTCATCATTTATTGGGAATACAACTTTTTCCCTTTTTTTTTTTTTTTAGAGAACAACTAATGTAAAATCAATTTTGTGAAACTGATATATGAACAAGTTTGTGATTAGTACTTGGCTTCTTATCAGATACGAGTGCAGAGTTGTTATTGATGGTGATACTTTTTATTAGCTATTATGAGCTTGTTGGGTAAGGATTTTGATAATTGATTTTTTGACCGTTAGAGATAACGTATGTTCTATCTGTGAGAGAAGAATTAAAAAAATGACAGATAGAATAGTGAAATAACGATCAAAAAATTGATTTTAATTGACTTAAAATTTGTACCAAATAAGCACTATTTTTCTTTCAGTTTATATCAAGATGTTAACTTGATGCCACTAGTAGTTTATGTCCATAACTCCAAGTATCACTTTGTTTTAACCTTAGAATGTGTTTGATTGATATGAAAAATATCACCTAGAAAAGAAAATATTTTCCTTCTTTTGTGGAAAATAAAAACCACATCCACTCAAAAAAAAATGTTTTCCTTAAAAACAAGGAAAATTAAACATATTTTCAAAAGTTGGAAAATATTTTCCGTGGAAAAAATTAGCAATCAAACACCTCAAGTAGGAATTTGGGTGGAAAACTGATATTTTTCATGGAAAATAAATGTAGTCACACACACCCTTATTTTTATTGGACACTCTTTTCGTAAAAAAGATACAGTTCCATGATGGGCTTGAATGTAAATATAATTTCATAAGGATCGAGGGAGAGAATTTCACTGTATGATATTTACGAAGGGAAAATTATCGGTGAATATGATGAAAGTTTCGAATACATGCTTACTGAGAAATTGCTACTATCTTCAATCTTCATCATTACAGATTATTGGAAGCATAGGAGCTGTGGATGCAGGCTTAGATCTTGGAAAAGAAGGGCTTCCAGTGCACATAGGGAGCTCCATTGCTTCGCTATTAGGTCAAGGTGGGCCAGATAATTACCGTTCAAAATGGCGCTGGCTAAGGTATTTCAACAATGACAAGGATCGTCGAGATCTCATCACCTGTGGTGCGTCATCCAGTGTCTGTGCTGCTTTCCGAGCCCTAGTTGGCGGTGTTCTCTTTGCTCTTGAGGAGGTGGCAACATGGTGGAGAAATGCACTCCTCTAGAGAACTTTCTTCAATACAGCAGTTGTGGTGGTAGTTCTTGGGGCGTTCATGGAAATCTGGAAACTGCGGGCTATTCGGGAAAGGAGGGTTGATCATGTTTGATGTCAGCAATGTTTCTCTAAGGTACCATGTCGTTGACATTATCCCTGTTACTGTAATAGGAGTCATTGGAGGCATTTTAGGGAGCCTTTACTACCATCTTCTCTACAAGGTCCTGAGGGTCTACAATCTCATAAATGAGTAAGCACCAACTTTTATATGCTTCCAAGTTCTGGTTAAGAAATATGGTAAACTGTAGTCAATTAACTATATAAATCATTGCTTGTAAAACTTGTCTTAAATTTTAACCCTACCTCAACATATGCCTTCAATCAAAACTCACACTATTGATTAGATCTGACCTGTAAGTCTGGGGCCATTTTGTAGGAAGGGCAAATTTTTCATAAACTTCTTTTGGCCTTGAGTGTCTCCATTTTCACCTCTGTATGCTTCTATGGACTTCCTTTCCTTGCAAGATGCCGACCTTGCGATCTTTCACTACGAGATTCTTCCTGTCCCACAACTGGAAGGACGGGAAACTTCAAGCAATTCAACTGCTTAAAGGGTTACTACAATGACCTAGCTACTCTTTTCTTTACGACCAATGACGACGTTGACCGGAACATCTTTTCCATCAATACTTCGACAGAATATGAAATTCTTTCCCTAGTTATCTTCTTTTCACTGTATTGCATTTTGGGACTCGTCACCTTTGGCATTGTCGTTCCATCTGTTGGGAATTACTTAAACATGCGCAGCAGAAATAAAAATAATTTCAATTCTCATCAGGATTCATCTTTGTATTTAGATAAGAACTGTGATAAAAGTTATACCTTTTCTTGAATTTGCAAATTCCTTTGCGTTATCTTTGTTCCAACAACTTTGATCTGCCTCTCATAGTTGTCCAATTGTCCAGCCTCCAATGAATTCCACAGAGAGAATATATTGTAACTACCAGGGTTCTACCTCTTGTGCTAGCAAGAATTATGAAAATTGTATGGATTTTAAACCCTAGCCATGTACTTATTTAACCCCAAACGGGCTCGGCTTGGTCCGGTCCAATATTTAATTAATCCATTTAATTAAATCCGATCCATGAATTAATTAATCCAATTAATTAATTCAGAGCTATAAATGACCAACCTAATTAATTAATTTATCCAACGATTGTTAAATTAATTAATTGACAAATTGAAATATTTCAATTCTCTTTTGTATGCTACCCATCAGGTTCCCGATCACGATACCTAACGACGTGAAATATTATTTTGATCTAATCAAAAACTGATAAATTAAAAAACCGTTTTAATTTATCACCAATTCACACTCGCCGTCCCAGATTGACATCTAGCTATGCATCAGGGCAACACATGTGACGAAAGATGTCACGTGGTATGACAAAACAAAACATATTCGTTTACTATGAAATTATAATCCCTTCATCAATATGATCCGATCAATTACGAGATATAGAAGTGTGTCAATCTCGATTATCGATCATATCTTTCATTCTACCATTAAGTCAATATGAGTCGAAAACTCCTTTTCGTTATCGACTTAATTGAATGAAATGCAGATCATAATCTCTTACTATCTAAGAGTGACGAATACTCTATCGGTCATTCACAACCTTCATATGGTTCTCGACATACCAGAGCGATGCCGTATTAGCAGCCCTTGGCAGAGCAACATCCAACACCGTCAATGCATGACTGTCCTCATATAAGGTACTATGACGACCTTACCCAATTTCACTACCGAACGTTAGAGATCAACCACTGACACTTAAATAGTTATCCATGTAGAATCTCTTAGAGGGTCTCCAATGTTTCGTTCTATAACAAAACATTCACGTGTTTATTTAAGTGTCACCACACTTTAGCTTGTGAGATTAGCTACTTACTTCACAAGTAAGAAATGTCACACGTGATGGTCTATCCATATCTCATTATTACTTACGACTATGGATTACTCAAGATCCAATCATATGTAATTTGCATCTCATAATCACAACTCCTTGTGATTAACAAATCACTTAAACTTGAATTTTCGGACTCTATTATTTAATATTATTTATCAGAATATTAATTTAAATAAATAATAGATCTGGCCAAAAATAAATGCATTAAACATATTAAAAGTGTTTACAACCTAAATTGATTGGGTCTAGGGCATAACACTTACACTATCTAGTCCGTTTCTCCATATCATCCTCATTGGTTCAGCTTTTGGTCGCATGCTTGGTATTGCCATGGGACCATACACAAAAATTGATCAGGGACTTTATGCTGTTCTTGGTACAGCTTCCCTCATGGCTGGTTCAATGAGGATGACAGTTTCTTTCTGCGTCATATTTTTTGAACTTGCCAACAATCTTCTATTGCTACCCATTACAATGCTAGTTCTACTAATTACTAAAACTGTAGGATACTGCTTCAATCCAAACATCTATGAAATAATACTGGAACTAAAGGGACTTCATTTCTTGGATGCACATCCTGAGCCACAGATGAGAAATATCACAGTTGGAGAGCTTGCAGATGTAAAGCCAGCAGTTGTCACCCTTAGTTGTATTGAGAAGGTAGGTCGTATCGTGGAAGTGTTGAAGAACACCACGCACAATGGTTTCCCAGTCGTGGATGAAGGGGTGGTACCACCAATGGGTCTGCCAAATGGAGCAACTGAGCTGCATGGATTGGTCATAAGAACTCATCGTATTTTAGTGCTAAAGAAGAAATGGATCTTGCAAGAGAGGTGGAGAACGGAATAATGGGAAGTGAGAGAAAAATTTACATGGATCGAACTAGCTGAAAGGTAGGGTAAAATAGAAGAGGTAATGGTGACAAAGGATGAAATGGAGATGTATGTAGACTTGCATCCCCTAACCAATACTACTCCATACACAGTGGTCGAAAGCATATCAGTAGCAAGGGTTATGGTGCTCTTCAGGCAGGTGGGGCTCCGTCACATGCTCATTGTACCTAAATATCAAGCAACCGGGGTAAGTTTACAAGCTATTCCATTGATAGTGAGAAGTATTGGATTTGAGTGTCTTATGTACAAATCTCAGATAGAAAATTACAGATCCAAGAAAATACACTTTAACAACTCAACAAAATACCACCGGACACCAAGAGTAGTGATCGATTCAGGCTCAGATCCTTGTACCCTTTGTATCATCAAAGAGACCCGTACACAAACCTTAAACCCTCACAAGTCCCCAACGTGATGTTGCTTCAAGGACAGATCTGGACTCTAATCACATATATTGGTATACTCACACAGAGAAAACACGAATATTTCAGATCTCACTAAGAGAAAAGGATCGACTCACACATAAAAGATGAACAGACAAAGAACTCAGAAACCCAGAAGGTTCCAAACGGCTGGAGAAAAGAGAGAGAATGAAGAAGTCTCTCAAATTACGGTTAAAGATCCGTATTTATAGTAACACATGATCAATTGTTGATCTGTATCTTCATCCAACGGTCCAGAGCAACTCACACACAATTGGGCTGAATATCGGGTTTGGGTTGGTGGGTCATCTCATATAACGTTATTGGGCAAGGTTTAGTACTTGGGCCTAAGGCCATTTATCTCATCATTGCCTAAAAAATGGGCTAGACTGACATCACTTCCCAACAATCTCCACCTTGATGACAGTGGTAATACAAGAGGCCTATAGTACAAATTCTATTAGAAATTAATATCCAATAAAATAAAAAACATAAGCTTCCCAGCTCTTCCAGTTGGCATCGAGTATATTACTTGCAAACACCACAAAAATTACCCAATATCAACATTCAACATTTGTAAACACGTTTTAAACTTGTTCAAAGGTAATACCTTTGTCCCCATGTCTGCAAGATTAAATTCAGTAGCAATTTTCTGAAGGAACAAAATTTCTTTAGAGACAATATCTCTAATAAAATGCAATTTTACATCAATGTGTTTAGTTCTTTCATAATAAACTGGGTTTTTACACGAGTGTATTGCACTATGACTATTTGAATATAGTACAACAAGGCTGCTCAATTCATTTATTTCAGAAAGTAAACTTTGAAGCCACAAAGCTTCTTTAATTGCCTCAGTTGCTGCCACATATACTACCTCAGTTGTAGATAAAGCTACAACTGGTTGGAGTTGTGATTTCCAACATATACAAGTTCCAAACAAAGTAAACACATAGGCAGTGGTCGATTTTCTGTTGTCACTATTTCCAACAAAGTCAGAATCAACAAAGCCCTTAAGTACCACACCCTCTTTGCAAGCACTAAAAGCTAAGCCTAAGTGCGATGAACCTTTCAAATACATCAATAACCATTTTAAAGCAACCCAATGTTCAGGTCTAGGGTTAGCCATGACTCTGCTAAGTGTGCTAATGGAATGAGCCACATCAGGCCTAGTGCAAACCATGGTATACATGACTGATCCTATTGCATTAGCATAGGGTATCTTTTCCATTTGTTTAATCTCAAATTCACTTACTAGACATTAGTCCTTACTTAATTTAAAATGACTGGCTAAAGGGAGAGTAACAGATTTTGCATTATTCATAGCAAATATATCTAACATTTTCTCAATATAACCAGTTTGTTTTAGGCTCAATGTTCTATTACTCCTATTTCTAATTATTTCCATTCCCAAAATTCTTTTAGCATGGCCAAGGTCTTTCATTTCAAATTCTTTGCTCAAAGATCCTTTGATATTATTGATCAAATGCATGTTTTGTCCTATCAATAGCATATCGTCAATATACAAGAGTATAAAAGCAATAATTTCATTTTCTTTGCCGTACTTAAAGTAAAGACAATGATCAAATTTACTTCTTGTAAAACCAACAGTAGATACAAAGTTATCAAATCATAAATACCATTATCTTGGAGATTGCTTTAAACCATACAAGGATCTTTTTAACAAGCAAACATGTTCAGACTTAGATTCATCAATAAAATCATGTGGTTGTTTCATGTATATCACTTCATCAAGATCACCATACAAGAAGGTCATTTTTACATCCATTTGTTCGAGTTCAAGATAATAATGTGTCACAAGAGCAAGCATAACTCTAATAGTAGTGTATTTAACTATCGGGGAGAATATTTCATTATAATCTATGCCTTCTTTTTGCGTAAACCCCTTAGCTACAAGTCTAGCCTTAAATCTTATAGGCATTTTCTCATCATTTCCCTCATTAACAGTAAATATCCATTTAAGTCAACAATGGACTTACCAGCAAGTTTAGGAACTAAGTTCCAAGTCTTATTTTTTATTAAGGAGTCCATTTCATCTTTCATAGCAGCCTGCCAGTTTACAGATTGTTGCCTGTCAATAGCCTCTTCATAAGATTTAGGTTCTTTAAAGACAAGATCTTGATAAGAAAGAACGGCAAGTGAAAGGTAATCCCTATTCCTAACAGGTTCTTTTATCTCCCTTCTTATCCTATCTCTAAACAATTGATAATCACCTAATTCTATAGGTTGATTTTTTATGCTTTTTTGCACACCTTCTTCTTCATTCTCATGAGGATATGAAGCATCTCTGCCTCTTCCTCCACCTGTTCACCTAGAACAGGTTCAGATGGAGCATTAACCTCCACCTGCAATCTGGTTTTATTATTCTCTTATTTTTCAGAATGGCCATTTGACTCAATATTATTCAAACAAGGCATTTTTTATTCATCAAAAATAACATCTCTGCTTATGATGATAATTTTAAAACCCTTTGTTTCCTTACTCCACAATCTATAGCCCTTTACCCCATCAGGATAGCCTAAGAAAACACATTTAATGGCCCTAGGTTCTAACTTACCAACACTTTGATGAGAATAGGCTGCACACCCAAAAATTCTTAAATGTGAGTAATCAAGACATGGCCAGTCCATTGCTCTTCAGGTGTTTTATCACCTAGAGCACTTGAAGGTGTTCTATTCACAATGTATGAAGCTATCATCAAAGCTTCACCCCATAGGACTTTGGGAACACCAGAACTTATAAACATACACCTGACTTTATCCAATAAAGTCCTGTTCATCCTCTCAGCAACTCCATTTTGTCTAGGAGTATAAGGTGCAGTCTTATGTCTATCAATTCCAGCATTATTACAGAGCTGATCAAACTCCTTATTGCAGAATTCAAGGCCATTATCTGTTCTAAGCACTTTAACTCTCTTCCCAATTTGATTTTCTATCAAGTTCTTCCAAGTGTCGAACTTTTTAGGGTTTCAGATTTATGTTTCATTAGGTAGACCCAAATTTTCCTAGAATAGTCATCAATCAAGGATAGAAAATATTTATTTCCTCCTTGAGTGATAGTAGATGAAGGCCCCCACATATCAGCATGTATATACTCTAAAATAGAGGTAGTCCTATGCTTTCTAGTGTTGAAATGCAGCCTATGCAGCTAACCTAAAATGCAATTTTCACAGAAAGGCACTTTAGATATGGAATCCTTTCCAAACACACCCATTTTTGTAAAGAATCTGTAGACCCTTCTTACCTACATGGGCTAATCTCTTGTGCCACTTTAAGGTGGCATCAAGTTTAGCATTGGAAGATTCAGCAACTTCATCACTAATTATAATGGCCTTAACAACATAAATTCCATTTCTTTTTATTCCCTTAAAGATGACAAGAGAGCCCTTAATCACCTTTAAGAATCCATCACCAATTTCACCTTTTAGGCCCAAATCATCCAGGTTACCCATTGAAATCAGATTACTGTTCAAATCAAGAACATATCTAACCCTTTCAAGGGTATAGATATATCCATTTTCAAATTTCAATGTAACCTTTCCTATACCATCAACTTTACAAGCTATGTTGTTTTCCATCACTACTTCTCCTCCATTTATTTTCTTAAAATCTACCAGCCAATTCTTCCTAGAGGTCATATGAAAGGTACAACGAGAGTCAAGAATCCATTCTTGAACCTGATTTCCTTCATTAACAACATTAGAAATATCAAGGTCAAGAGTTTGTTCGGTCACAGCATAGACATCGACAGTAGTGGGTTCTACAACATTTCCTTCATCCATCCCCTTTTGTTTATGTTCATCTTTCTTTTTGTAACAATCCTTTATAAAATGCCCTATTTTTTCACACCCATAGCATTTTTTATTCCTGGTTTTGGATTTAGATCTACCCTTACTCTTAAACTTTCTCCTATGAATAGTTCCCTGACTACTTTGACCTTCCTGAGTGGAATTAAATCTGGTTGGGGTCCTACCTCTAACAAATAGATTTTCTGGTCCAACACTATTCCTTTCACTTCTAAGTTCAAGATCCTTACTCCTCAAGGAGTATAAACTATGTCAGGTGTAAGGTGTAAGGGTGTCTCTCCCATACTTTATTGCTGCTTTTACTTCTTTATATGTCTCAGGGATAGCATTTAAAAGGACTACAGCCTTGAATTCTTCTGAAACTTTATCACCAGCATTAGTTATGTCTTGCACTAACTTATTAAATCTATCAAGACTATCTTCTATATCCTTAGTGGGGTCAATCTTAAAACTAAAAAAATTTTCCAACAGAAACAATTTATTAGGTAAAGATTTAACCAGATAAAGTTTAACTAATTCATCCCACTATGTTTTAGTATCATCATGTTTACCAACTTTTCTCAGCACTTAATCAGACAAATGTAAAATAATAGAAGTATATGCAAATTCATCAAATTCTTACTGTTGATCAGCTGTCATAGTTTCAGGATATTCTTGTGTTATTACTTTAACAACTTTTTGTTGAACCAAGAGACCCCTCATTTTTTATTGTCAAATGGGGAAATCTCATTTTCCATAAAAAAAAAAAACACCAAGTTCAAAAGAAATGTTTGTCATTTTCAAAAAACAAGAAATAACACAAAGTACTTCAAAGGTTTTGAAAAAGACTTGACAACTAATCAATCTTGAACAACAGAAGTGCTTTGACCTTCACAAATTTTGGGAGAGTCAAAAGATCACACAATGGTATAATAAAGCAATCAGATAAGAATATCACAATTATGTAAACAGTAGAGACACACAGTCTATCAAAATCAAGTGAACAGAAAACTAATCACAGATTACTATATAAGATGATCAAATTCACCAGGATTTCGTGAGAATCGTATTCTCAGGTCAAGGCTCAATTTGAACATCCCAAGAACAATACAGTATACTTCAATAACAAGTCACACAGATCCAAAAGTTAATAAAAAAATATACCAATTAAGTGAACTTAAACGTGAGAAATGCAGTTAAGACTCATAAAGAGAACACATAATATCACAAAAATAATCAAATCAGTGATATGGGTATAACAGAATGTAAACCAGAGGGTGGTTCATAGAAATTTAACCACTAATCCAACTAAAGATAACAACAGAAACAAATATTATTTTGGTCTAGGGGCCAATCCAAACCAAGATTGGATTCACCTTGGGGTCCAGCCACTAATCGAACCAAGAAATTACCCAGGAATTTTAGATTTTCACTCGAAACAATCGGATTCGTAAGTGAAACTCTCAGATCAAACCAAAACCAAATCTAGGGTTTCATGAAATATCAATCGATCTTGGAACAGAACACAGGAAATTAATTTTCCAAGTTCCAGAACCCGATCGAAGGCAAGAAATCACAAGTATAGTGCTCTGACACCACTCTTATGTACAAAACTCAGATAGAAAATTACAGATCCAAGAAAATACACTTTAACAACTCTACAAATTACCACTGGACACCAAGAATAGTGACCGATTTAGACTCAGATCCTTGTACCCTTCTGTATTATCAAAGAGAGCCGTACACAAACCTTAAACCCTCACAAGTCTCCAACGTGGGGTTGCTTCAATAGACAGATCTAGACTCTAATCACAGATATTGGTTTACTCACATAGAGAAAACACGAATATTTCAGATCTCACCAGGAGAAAATGATCGACTCACACATAGAAGATGAACAGACGAAGAACTCAAAACCCAAAAGGTTCCAAATGGTTGGAGAAAAGAGAGAGAATGAAGAAGTCTCTCAAATTATGGTTAAAGACCCGTATTTATAGTAACGCCACAATCAATCGTTGATCTGTATCTTCATCCAACGGTCCAGAGCAACTCACACACAATTGGGCTGAATATCGGATTTGGGTTGGTGGGTCATCTCAGATAACGTTATTGGGTAATGTTTAGTACTTGGGTCGAAGGCCATTTATCTCATCATTGCCTAAAAAATGGGATGGACTGGCATCACAACCCAACAGAGTAAAAATGTATGTGACCTGGCGTTAGCTTCTCTGACAAGTGTTTCTGATGGTGGGAATTTTGACAAGGCAAGATTTAAGAGCCCACAACATTTTGAGTGCCTTCCCTTATCTGGAAAAACCCAGGGGAGGTAAAAATGGACATTGAAGCTCTGGACACAAAATGGAAATAGAAACATGGCATTCTTTTAATTAGTACAATATCTCTACTTTGACTTTGTTTTACATTCTTTTCAAGATTTATAGGTATTCGTTATAAAACACCATCTCGGGTAAACCATAAAGAGGGAATAAATATGCTCCTCATGGGGTGGCCAAGTTGGTGGAGTAAATGACTGCGGAGCCTTTGGTCACGAATTTGATTCCTCCTACCAATACTTTCTCGGTCGAATCTATACCACCGGATTTGCCTAGGGCTGGACATGGTCTGGTTCGGTTCTAATGAGAACCGAACCGACCCGAAATTTTCGGGTATTTAGTAAGTGGAATCGTCGGGTCCAAATTTAATTACGGAACCGTTCGGGTTCGGTTCCATTCGGTTCGGTTCGATCCGGTTCGGTTCCGTATTATAATTAAATTTTTTAATATATACAAAATTACGTTAATTTAATTAATGATATATTTAATATTAGCTCTTACAAAATCACGTAGTTCAATTTTATATGTTTCACGTCTATCTTTGTTGAATTCTTCATAAATTTGATTATTAAAATCACAGAAAGAGAAAGATAGCGAGCTCAAAATAATTAAGAGAGATGTTATAGAGTTTTAATTCGATTTTCTATGGTAGAAATGACACTACAGTAGAATAACAGATTTGGATAAAATTGAGGTCAATTTCATTAAGTCGATTTTGAACTGAATATTAGAAATTGGAAAATCATATTTTGTAGTTTGAACTAAATTAACTAGTTAACAAATTTATTTAGAAAAAATAAAATAATTTTACTTATTTAAAATAAATTAATTAAAAAATTACGGAGATTCGGTTCTTATTCAGTTCTTCGGGTCTTGGCCTAGAACTGAGAATCGAACCATATCCGTCGGTTCTTGATTCAAATACCCGTTCGGGTATTTAATTTGAGAAGAACCGTCGGGTTCGGTTCTGTTCGGTTCGGGTTCGGTTCGGTCCGGTCGGTTCGGTTCGGGAGTTTTGTCCAGCCCTAGATTTGCCTAGTGCGGTTTACTTGGTTGGCATAGTTTGTAAGCTATTACGTCAACTTGAGGATTTATCCAATGAGCACTGTAAAGGTAACGGTTGCGATTTTCCCGTAAAAAAAAAAAGGGAATAAATATAAAATTGTAATAATTTTGTTCAACAAAGATCGCATTTGAACCGTAACATCTTTTTTGCACTAATTTAAAGATGTCCAACTGGTTTTCAATAATGCTAAAATTTCGTCCATACGGCACATTACTTTGGGTTTCTCAATTAACAACCAAACAATAACAAAGCAATGGAAGACTAAATCATTTGATTATACTACACTACCAGCAAACAAGATAAGCTTTTGAAACTAGAAATGAATAATTACTTGGATGTCCATTTCAATAATACCTTACTTTTCGTTTTACAATATGTATTTAATTTATTTAACCATTTAATTACCATCAATTAATTAGTATTCATATTCATTTACGCATTTCAGTATTATTAATTCTAATTATAAGTTAACTAGAATTTCACATTCAAAAATGCATTTTATTATCACATCCATATATGTTAATTAACATCCTTTTTTACTTAATTGGAAATTAAATAACATTTATTGTCACGTATATATTTCCTTATATTAAGTCTAAATAAATTAACATTCATATATATTCAAATATTATTTTTACATCAATTATAAAGCATTTCATAATAATGTACAACGCTCGAATTGTAGTTGAAGATTGTGAGTACTTTGCAAAGTTAGCAGATTAAAATGTTCTTATGATGAAAAATGGACTACCTTCATTTTATTTTTTTCGCGGTTAGATGTCACTTCGTCGGACTTCAACCAAGTAACTAATCATTATGTGGAATATCGAGAAATAGCAAAAAGTGGGTAAGACTACAATATTAGGATAGGATGTCAATCAAAGTAACTAACATTTAATTTTCTTGGAATATCCGATGACTAAAGAGAAAGCAAAGGTTGTGATAATGACAAATGATGGTTATTCCTCCCGTGGGGCTTTTTTGGCTTTGGAATTTCAACAGAAACCTGCCATAACACACACATAGAGGGTGAATGGAGATATTTTTTGACAATTTTTTATTCACGATGAGTCCGACACAAGAAAATAATCTGGCCAAATTCTGTAGAAAATTTTCTATACAAATGACTTAATACTTGGGATTTTGGAGTGTGTGTTGAATTCTAGTCCGAAACAAGTACGGGAAGCATGTATATATTCCCAGTTTGTCGGTGAAGAATTAGATAGATTGGTTGTTTCAGTTCTTTCTTCAGCAAGAGGAATTGCCGCCAAAATTTCGCCAAATGCTGCCATGGTTTGCCTGTCTCTTTTATTTATTTATTTACTTATTTTTTATTTTTATTTTTTGCCATTATTCAACAGATTGCTGACAAATATCATTTGTATTAATTCTAACAACCATTTTTTGTACATATAGCAAAGATCTTTCTTTGAATCTGTGGAGCGCAGTCAGCTCAGAATTTGAAATCGTACTTGCGAGAAATGACATAAATCTCCTGGAATACAGCATGCATAACAGGAATTTTTTGCTATTATAATAATATAATTTAATTTAGACACCGTCTTCCTTTAGTCTGGTATACATCCCTTCGTAATATCTCTCAGTGACAAAGGGGAGGGCGGATAGGATTCACCGCGACAGTGTGCAGAGTTCGATTCCCCACAAGGTGAAATTGACTTTGTTGCAAGCGGGAGTTACCATATAGGTTAACAGCCTTGGCCTATCTATGTGCTCTCCACCCTGGCTCTTGAGAGGCACATCCTGCGATTTACTTCCTCCACGATGGCCAAGGGCAGGGTCGGTAGGGGCCCTTAAGGTTGGAGTTCAACCTTTTACATCCCTTCGTAATCTTTTCGTGATTGAATAATGTATCTCATCTTGTTTTAACATGACATCAAAGCAAATCTTGTTTTCAACATGATATCAAAACAAATATGGGCCGTGTCTTAAATTAAACAAAATTAGTATGGGAAAATATTCACCCGTGCTTGGTCTGAGAATCATTCCGTCCTTTCCTCGTATAGAAGAACTTTGCCAAATTTAAATAAACGAAGACCAAACAAACATGAAATTATAAGAAAAAGAAGGGTTACATCATTGCTTTGAAGTCCCAGCGGCACTGACGTGCGTAGCATGACTCCGTTATCTTCAGAATTAGGGGTGCACAACACATACAAACTAAATATCTTGAAAGCAAAACAAATTGAAATATTCAATCCAACCAATTTGAGGTATTATATGCTTGGGAGGTAAAGAAATGAAAAGTTGATTTATATGATTCGATTTGCAAAATTTGAAGCAACTGATACTCAGTAGAGAGAACCATAGAACGATGCAGAAAATGTGGGCACATCACAATTAGTAAACAGAACCGGACTGGCTGAATTAATTTAAAATTAATGACCAGACCAACCAGTAACGAGCAACATCAGAACCTGTGTAGATCAATCATCCGTGCCAAAATAACGATCCCCAAATTCTCCCATACCCGGTATCACGCGAAATTCTTCATTCAGTGACGCATCAATCTCTGATGTCACAATTTTTAAAGAGGGGAAACGTTTACAAACACAGTGTATTCCCTCTGGTGCCTATATTCAAACATAAAGCAAAATCAGGAGTGAGAACATGTGGCAAATACTGTCAAAAGAAGGGAGTAAAAGGTGTCTCCTTCAAAAAAGTTATAGAAAGCACTCACGGAGATGAGGTTTAGGAAAATAATATGGGATTCTGGAACACCTTTCTGTATGAGTAACTCAATTGCCTGATTAGCAGAGTTACCTTCAACAAAAAATTAACGATAAGTTGAATCTAATATCATAAAAGAAATGAGGGAAGTATAGCCTCGATGGCTGCAAATCAGAAAATACAGAAAGGAAGTTAGAAGCCGCCCTAGTGCTAGAAGATTAATTTTCCATGCTACTCCGAATGAGAAAATCTGGCTACCTGTAGCAAGGACTGGATCTAGGAGGAGGACATGGCGTTCTGAAATATCTTTTGGAAGTTTTTCATATATAAGCTGTTTAAATAGGCAAACAAAGGGATGAAACATTACACATTCAATCATAAACTATTGCAACATGAAACCATTGTAGAAGGCTCCCATCATAGAAAACAAGTGAAATATCACCTGTTTCCCATTGTCACCATCACGGTGGATCAGGATTTTCCCGATTTTAATTCCTTTGCAACAAGCACGCAGAGCATTTTCCATACTTTCACCACTGCAATTGGTAAAGACACCAAAAAATCCATACAGAAAATGAGTTAACACCTTTCAACTAACAAAAAAATGGTAAAAAGCTACCCAAGAAGAAAAAATAGTAGAAGGATAGAAATTTAGTAAACCTATGAAGTAAAATATCCCAACCCCAACTCATGTTACAAATCAAAATTTAGATGACAGGGAGTTGAAGAGTGAAATTTTGAAAAACTACTGATATTTTAAATATTAAATATGTTTCCTTGAAGAATCCAATAAAACCTTTTCTTCTAATAAGTAAATCAACATTAATAAAACCACAGTCGCATTTTACTGAGACCTGACTACTTCCTCACCTTCGAACAATGGAAACTCCACACAATTTCTTGCAAAAGTCAACACCAGTATATAACGACCCTGCAGTAGAATCCCGCAAAAATTCAAATATCAGCAAGTTCTATGCTTAGCAGGTTTTGAGAATGCAAACAAACTGGTGCACACATCAGTGTTGGAGTGCACAGTCACAGAGCAGGAGGTTGGCTGGGTAGGTTAGGAAGGGTTGAAAATGAGTCGAGGAAAATGGTTTACAACCAATCGTCCCATTAAACATGCAGGTTAAAAAAATGGTTCAAATATAGCTTGTTCCAAACTAATTTGTCACACAGATACACATTATACCCACTTCTTTTACAGTATAAATCTAAATTACACGAGGAATTTAGTCATCACATCTGGTAGATATTCAGGGAAATGTGCCAAAATCATAGAAATTGAGGATCACAACGACAAAGGAGAAAATACAAACGAAGTCTTATTTCAAATAAAATTGCATGTAATCTTATTTCTATCATGTTATAAGCAAGATTTGTTGAAGTCTCCAGGCAGGACAATCATGATAGTGATTCTTTGCTAAAAGATAAACTTCAATGAGAGAATCTGCAAACCAAGCTAGAGATGAAAATTTTGAACGTAGAAAATAAATAGAAGAATAATAAAAAATCGAGCGCATGCTTCCCCGAGAATACACTTATTTAGCATACCTGTTGGAGTAAATATTTGCTTTTCAGTGAAGGGTAAATGACCAAGACCATGCTCCACAACCTGAAATGCCACTTATCAAAACCTTCCATGTTTGGAAAATCTAGTGAATTTGTACTTTTGACATGATTAGGATAGATAAAAATTTACCAGACGAATAAGCCTGTCAGAATAGAATACAAAGTCATGTTTCGATATATCTTGATCACGAATCAGGGTATGCATGCCTCTTATCTGTAGACGTCCAGAGCAAGCATAATTAATTATTGTTCTGGAGAGCTGAAAAGAGAACAAAGTTGAATAGACTGAAGATTAAACTGTAATGACTGAAATTTTCAAAAATAAAAATTCCACTCCTATAGTGTCATCATGAGAATAAAGAGAGGACCATACTAACACAAGCTTTTAACGTTCAGTCACTGTATTTTATCTTTTTCTTGTTTTACATTTGCCACAGCACCATTGTAAAGAAAGTAACCTTTCATGTACTTCCATCATTAAACAGTTATTAATATTTTGCACAACCTGACATAATATAAATGTACCTATATATCACTTCTTTCGTTTCCCCTTCCCACCAAATGCTGTTGCAAAATACATAATTTTCATGCTAGTTTCTTTGGTTAATTAAAAACTGAACATGAAAACTCAATCATGAAAAAAGTACCAAGGCATACCTGGAACGTCGACTGAATAACATACACATTGGGATATATCTTACAAAGGTCATGCTGGCCAAGCTTTGTGTGAATATGTTGCACAATCAAATCGATTGCAACATGATTATCACCGCCCCGGGGTATGATAACATCAGCATATTTCTTTGATGGCAGAACAAAATCATCAAAAGCCGGTTTGACAAACTTTGCATACTGCAGCCCAAAACATAGAACTTACCATAAACATATGCTATAAGGTGGCTGGACTTATAGACGAAATAATCTTGACGCATCTCAAGCAGAAATTCAAAAGTTGATACATCATTCATATGGTCTACCAACTATAACCATGGAGAATGATAAAATAAAAATGTCTGAAAAAATCTATTAAAGTGAAAAAAATCTATTAAGGAAAAAACTAGCAGATGACTAGAAAGCGTAGAGTTCTTTAAGTTATCCCTTATACTTTTTAGTACATTGAGAATGAATTGAACATCAAATGGGGATATGCCATAACATGAAAACTGTCTTGATACATCTAATAACCAGAAAGAAACAGATCTCTGGTACATGGATTTACTGATTAAGAAAAAAAAAGGGGGTTTTTAAGAAAGAAGAAGCTTGCCTGTTCAAGAACTGAATTTATGTCCCTACCCCTCTCTACTGTATCACGCCGTATTCTACGAGCAAGCCTCACATCAGCATCTAAATCAATCAATTGTTATGGTATAAAAAATTGAGAAAGGGACAAGAGATGATTACTAGAAACACAAAGAAGTAAATCATTAATGAGAGAAATCGAGAAAAAAGGGACAAAATATGATTACTAACGTGAATACTCGTTAATCCATATCCGAATTCTCAAGGGAGAGAAGGCTTGTATCTAAGCTGCTCCATGAGAAGAGGATAACTGGAAGAGAATATCCAACTTCAAATAACCCATATGTTTGCATTCAGATCTTAGTTCAATTTTCAGGCCTCCCTAAAGTGAACACTTGTTAACACCTGAATGCTCTATATATACATCTCATCAGAGAACAAACTAACTACTCTCTCCCTGACCCCTTTCCTTCCAACCTTGCAACTGCTTCTCCCTACCACGCTAAACAAAACTACCACCATCCTTCCAAAATTATAAAATGCAAAACCACAGTAACCACAACCTGAGGTCTCTTAATGCTGCTAACATCAATCTAATATCCAATCTCAACTCCTATTACCAATCTCAGAACACGATTTGTGGTTTCTAACTATCTCATTTTAAAGAAAATTGGACTTATTAAGAGAGAAGCTGATGACTAACTCCAACTTCTTTTGAAATATAACAAAATAAAATTAGATGGATCAATACACAGCTAAGTTCAACCTGTGTCAACAAAAATCTTCATGTTCATTAAGTTCCGCACACGCTGATCATGGAAGACAAGGATCCCCTCCAAGATGATTACATCAGAGGCATTCACCTAACAAAGTTTTTAAGTCAGTACTTTTGATAGCTATTAAATGGAGATTCAGCAGAACATCAACAATAGCAGACCAACAGTATTGTTCTCCCACAATCCCATCCCCTCCTTTTCCCTGAAGAAAGCCACAACTCCCAACACAGACAAAGATTATAAGCCTGAGATTTTCTTAAGCAAAAGTATATTAGCACGACGCCACAAAATCAGAAAACACTGATGCGCAAGTAACTATCATAATTATAAATCGATGCAAATTGGTCATCAGTTCATAACAATCATTTAGTATGGGTAGCAAAAAACACATGATAGTCAGAGACCAAATACAGATTCAAATATTCGAAATTACTAGGATAATAAAGAGACAGAAGAGACTAAATTCAAAATTAACCATTTTATTTTTTTCATTTCATTCCCAATTTACTCAAAGATTCCAAACTGCAAAGGTGGCTAACCAGGTGACCTTTCCCACAAGTCTCACAAACATGCTGCAATAGCTCTATGATAGAATCCAAATCAAGCTATTCAAAAGATTCCAAGATGACAAATAATTTCAAGAGATCTTCATAACAGTAGACAGTCCTCCCAACTTGCGCATTTCACCATTATTAATCTTTCCTAGGAATTAAGAATATTTTCACAACATAGGAAATGTGAAAAAGAATAGTTGATTCCTCATCTAGTTTCTAATTAATAATATGAAATATTGAATTTGTAACTCCAAAAGTTTGCGACATCTCACTCTTCCTGAAGCTGATATAAAATATTTACCTGTCTGAAGCTGTTTGAAGACCGCTGATGTGTTTTAAAATCATACATTGGGACATGTACAGAATGACCATTCTTTAGCTCATTAACGCACTCAAGGAGCTGCTCTGTGTCAAATGCATCTGCAGGTAGATTGTTTCACGATTGTTAGCAAAAAATAATTTTTCCCATGAATCCCAATAACAGCAAAACCAGTTTGAAAAGCAGAAACAAATCAGCTTGATTGGGAGACCCAAGCTCAAAATTCTAAGTTACCTGGATGATCAAAATTATATTCATGAACTCGTTGCAACTCTTCAGGAGTCAAGCCACGATAGAAAGAATCCTACACATGTAACAGGGTAAAATAAGGAAATTTTGCTAAAAAATGTGCATAAATTACAGTAAAATAGACACGCGTATAGAAAAAACAGCTGAACAGCTAAATTCTCATCAACATATTGTTCATTTCCTTGCTGCAGTTTAAGAAGGCAGAGAATAGACATGATATACCAATTTCAAAACTGCCAGCTATTGTTAATCCTAGTCCTGCCCTTTTGACGGAGCAGCCCATAATTCTAAGTGAATACTTGAGGTAAAATTGCATTGTAAAGTTACGATGCTTTTAACAGCATTTCAGAGATACCCTAATCCCCTGCTTTAACATCCAACCGTTATCAGGAGATGCCATCCAAAGGGAGTGGAAACATTGCAACTTTAGTCGAATCGGGTTTGGACATCCAGCATTTACAGAAATCGGCCAAAAGATTATAAAAGAAAATAAAAGAAAAGCAAAAACAACCACCACCAGCACAAACCTGGTTAACAAGCACGACACGATGATCATGAAGTTGTTGAATAATCATGTCACAGACTGTTGTCTTCCCGGATGCCGTACCGCCCGAAACCCCTACTCCACCAAAAAATAAATAAATCACCGAGAAAGAAGAACCCTAAGAATTTCGAATATCGAATTATGAGAAAATAAAGAAAAAATAGGCTAAGCCCGTCGCCATCAACCTATCTCGAATAAAACCGACGGCTATTCAGGTCGGGTTGGAAAACTAGTTCAAACATGAAGTACTAGTGAGAATCAAATTACCTATGACGAATGGCTGCTTGAGGACAGAGGAATCGGTAAGGGGAGTGGAAAAAGCGGGAGTAGTAGGAGTGGAGGAAGAACGTGGAGAAGATGAACTAGCGGCTGCAGACATGAGGCCGTCAAGGCGGAGGCCAGAGAAGTGTGGGCCGGACGCCGCCTCCATCACGTAATCGATTTCCTTCGTTTCCGCCAGCATCGTCTCCGTCACTGCACGGATTTGTGTAAAACGGAATTGTTTACCGGTTCGTTAGGTTTTTGATTCGTGGTTTTACAACTGAAATCGCGTGTTAATTTATAAGTTGCCTGCATCTCCAAAAGACTATTTGATTTTGACCCAATTTCCACTTTATGTTATGCATCTTTTTTAAATTTAGAAAGCAACTCTAACAAGTTCCTTACTTTGATTTTTTATTTTATTTTTTCAGTGAATATTTAATAATTTTATCACATATTTTATTTAAGTATAATTTTTTATATATTAATAACCAATCAATTCAAATGTAATTTGAAAATTTTAAATTGTAGAGTATTGAAATTTGTAATGTATTAAATGTAATAATTGCACATTAAGAATAAAGATTGAGTTTAGCTCTCTAAATTTGGAGAGTCAAATACACTCTCTATTTTAAAAGGTTGAAATAGAGTCTCTTGAAATCCATTTTTAAGTATTGACTCTCCAAAATAGAGAATATTTTATGTTTAATAAAGCTTTTGGAAATGCTTTTATAGTAAGAATATATCACCAGTAAAACTAACATACTTGAAAAAAAAAACAAAAAGAAGAAGAACAAAGAGATAAAGGTTGGTGCTTTAATAGGGATGTCAATCGAGTTCGTTGACTCGGATCGTCCACAACTTGGCTCGAAAAAAGCTCAAACTGGCCCGAGACTCGAGCTCATGCCTTAAAAAAAAATGATCGAAGCTGCCAAAAATTAAGGTAGCTAAGTACCTTATATTTAAAAAAAAATAATAAGAGGCCCGAGACTCGAGCTCATGCCTTAAAAAAAAATGATCGAAGCTGCCAAAAATTAAGGTAGCTAAGTACCTTATATTTAAAAAAAAAAAAAAAGAGAGAGAGAGAGAGAGAGAGAGAGAAACGAGCCTGTCCGAGCTAAACTCGCAAAAAAATTCGAATCATTTTACCCGAGCCTTGAATTTCAACTCTCGAATCGGCTCAACTTGACTCATTGACACCACTATGCTTTAAGAATATGCTATTATTCGATTCGTCAATTATATAACGTATTTGGAATTTTTGCCAAATACAAATACTGCTGATTTCATAATAATTAATGAATTAATTCGAGCACATTTTTGTTATTTATTTCTTATTTTAATTGATAACTATATTTAGCGAAATAATCAAAAAGAGAAGCAAGAAAAGTATGGATCCATTTGGCTTGAATTCTTAGAACTCAAGAGGAAATTTTGAAATGTTCGATTAATTCTATAAAACATTAGATGAAATTGGTCTAAACTCTTTCAAAAGAGGAAATCTTTTAAAAATTAATTTCTTAACACCAGTAATGTAGTTTTTTGAAAAATTTCTTTTAAAAGAAGCAATAACACTACCAAAAATATCTTATATGGATTATCCCTCACATAAATTTAGAACCAGTTTGGTCCCATTATTTCACATTATAATAAGAGGAGTAGTAATTTTTTTGAAAATGTGTAATTAAAATAGAATGAATAATTTTTGAGTTTACGTATAATATTATTTTATTGGAGAATGTGTGGTTAATAAGAAGAGAGAAAAAAAATTATAATTTAATGTGCGCAAAGCCATTTTTAAATAGATTTTTAATAGATTTTAATAAAAATATGTTGTTGAAAATTTGTAGATCCCTTAAAATGCATTATTAAAATTAAGTCCCTATTTATCTCTCATTCTTTTTACTACATACTCATTTTTAATCACCTTTCGCATAATAAAATATTTTACACGTAAACTTAAAACTTTTCACCACTTTTTAATCACAAATTCTCCAAAATTTAACTATTTAAAACAATGATATATATCACCAAACCGGGGCAAATTATTCACTTTGACTTGATATTTATTTTGAATTTAATTCAAAACCAAATAGGGGCTTTAGTTGACACTAAGGGAAGAATTTCGGAATGTTGGCTCTAGCCATATAAATAATGCCAAAATTTATATTCTCTTCGTCTCATAAAAAAATACACTTATTTTTATTCTTACATAGATTATGAAAATGTAATTGATATAATTAAAAAATATAAATTTTACTTACATTTTTTCGAATATACCTTTATATTGAATAATGATTGAATATGAGTAGTTTATATTTATTGATAAGAAGACAAATTAAGAATCATTAAAGCAAATCTCTATTTTTTTCCTCAAACTTATTTTCAACCACATATTCTAATAATAAAATATTTTGTACGTAAATTTTAAAAAAAATTCTAACTTTTTAATCACACATTCTCTAAAAGATCACTACTTCAAAACTCATTTTAATGGTTGTCAAATGGGGGCTAAACAGGTGAAATCAACTATACTCTCTACAAGGAAAATGACTTATAATTTGAAACTGACAACAAATGAAAACAAATACATCTTTATGAAACGGAGAGAGTAACATAGTAAATTCACTCATCACACAGCACCACGGGTTGCTCACCTTCTTCTTCCATTCATTAAAGGTACGATTTAAACGAAACCTTGGAATAATACATTCTGCAGACTTCATGAATTTTTACTTCGCTCTAATAAGAGCAACATTAGGAGTTCTTTCACTTATATATCCAGAGTAAGAACCAAAAGCGTGAGCGGTTCCACTAGCTGATTTTGATGGTGGGATGAGGTTTGCCTCGGCTTTGGTTTTTGAATGAACCCCAATTTTGTTACCTGCAACATTTTGGCTCATCTTCATCATGACCAACCCGTAACCTGTCTTGAAAGAGTTGAGAAAGTCTCTTTTTCTTATCTAAATGAGATTCTTCAAGTGCTGAACTCGGAGTTCCCTCTAGTACAAGATCTCTATTTACATGAGGGATTCCCATAGAAAATCTGCTGTACACTAGAGTGCTTCCACAGGATAGGCAAAATCTGCATTTAGATCAACAGAGGAACTCGTCAAAATGTAGTGAATAAAGATACAATCTTGGCAAGCCATTGGGTACACTTTCACCAAGATTCCTCATAGTTATTGATATGGCAGTTGTTGGACAAAAGCTTTTCATAATTAGACTCGTTGCATTTCTCCTTGTTTCTAACTATAAGGTTCCAGAAACAATAGAATCAATGTTTACCTCATTAGAAAAGCTAGCTTTGTACCAGTTGTCAATACCAACGTGCTTATTAGCCAATCAACTGAACAAGAATCTAGAATCCACCACTTGTTTTCACGCATATTGGTGGCACGTGGAGAAAGTTTATAAGAAAATTCTAGTATCGAGAATGTGTCTTGGTACTTACCACCTTTGACAGTAAAGAAATCATCGACACGGTTGGACTCTAACCAAGGTTGGGAATCAAAGAAGGTTTCATCTTTACTACATGCAAGAAATTGGCATGCCTCAGATACAATCACATATCTCACTTAACAAACTATTAACATAGCTCAACATTATCATGCTAGCATCATTCGATGAAATTTATCAGAAAATCGATTATGTTGGAATAAAGCCATTGAATAAAAATACTACCGTTCCCACTATTGTCTTATCTACATTTCCCGTTCTGAGACTAAGCATTGCGAATTCGTTTTTGTTGCATGCAATTATACAAAGGATAACTAAGAATAAGCACAAGACTACATAGTCAGAATGAAACAAATACAAAATTGTATTGAATTCTTAGGAATCAGGATTGGGTACCTTTTGGGGCAGGAGGATTAATATTTTGAATAATGCTATTCATAGTGAAAACTATCGACAATGGCGCTACGTAGCATACTCATAGCAGTTTATTATTTAATTCACGTGGCAATTTGCACGCAACATATAGCGACTATTGGTAGTCTTCACAGGGGCAGAAGCAAACAATTTTAGTTATGGGACACAATCAAATTTTGTACGAATCGAATACTTTGTTTTTTATTTTTGAATAATTTATATTCGCCTCGAAAAAATACAGATTTACATTTAAAAAACATTTTTTCATTAATATTTTCCTCACCATTTTCATCTATTTGATTTTGAACAATTATTTTATTAATATTTTGCTAAAAGATTTATAGTGCATTTAATATAAGCAATCAATTCAAGTGAGCTATCATATCATCCCATAATTTTCCATGCATTGATGATTTATCGAGCAAGATGCTACATAGCTTTAGTTATTTTTAATTTCTAATTGCCAGTGAGGCATGGACCAGGCTCTTAAGAGGATGGTGACAAATATGAAATATGGTGAGTAAGTGTTTCGCACCGGTAGTCGCTAACAATTAAAAAGGGATCAGACGATTGTATAAGAAACAAACCTCTTGAGACAAAGTCCCAAAAAGGGGTGTTTTATTGACGATGACTTTACAATTGGAACTAAACAGAATGCCTCCAAGGTGCGCAAGCACACGAGTATTGAAAAGACATGTTTTAAGTCTAAACTGAAAAATTGAAATTACATATTCTTTGTTTGAGAGTGTTTGATTCGGGATCCTTTGCTCTATGTCTTCTCTTCCTTTTATATTCCCTTGATAACTTATTCGTGATCAACCGCTTAGAAATAGCTTGATTGTTTTATAACTACCCACTTTCTTTATGGTGGCTAACTTGTCGTGGAACTGCCGTCTCTAACTGTTGCCACTACTCTTTGTCGTTCAACGGTCTTCAACTGAACTCCTTGAATCGTTGAACGTGATAAGGTTACTCGATAACTGCTTCAATAACTGCACTTCTGGATAACCATAATATCTTATGTTTGCTAAGATCCTGGGCGATTCGAAGGTTTGGACAAGAACAGGATCATAGCTCTGGGCGACTGTAAGGCACTTCATTCGCTCAGATCTTGGGCGTCTTGCAAGTTTGGGCGATGATGTTACTGTGTTCGTGGGCTTCTACTACATTCATTAATAACCCTATCTGGGCCCTTATCCTGAATTGCCCAGTTGGGCTTCATTCTTTAGGCTATTTGATTTGGGGATTCCTCAGTTGGGCTTCATTCCCTGGGCTATTCGATTTGGGTTGCACTTTTAGCGTGTTAACAATTACCCCCCAATATGGTAGAATTAATTCCAATTATTAATCTTTGTCATATTTACTTTGTGTTTCCCAACAACATTTGAAATTCCCAAGAATTTCAATCATTATTTCCTTCCATAGCCTGAAAAAGTGCGACGCTATAAACCCTTATAGACCCCAAAGACACGTCATTTCATTGTACCACTAAATCACGTCTCATTATTTCGCGCTTCTTTGTCATCATACCATTGTTCATCTTCTTGCTTCTCTGCTACATTTCTTGAGCAAACTTTAACAAAACTGTATTTCGTTCCCAATGGCTGCTCCACAAACCCAATCTGACGACTCTTTTAGCTTCAACGATTTCCAAAAAATCCTCACTCGGCCATATGTAAATCCAAACTTTCTTGCACCAGCCAATGCCGAACTTAATGTGTTCTATCTGGGTCCTTCATTCACCAACACTGAAGCCGTCGAACAAGTGGCGGTGGGCCAGCTATTTCCTTGTACTCAATGCCCTCCATTCCTGAACTCTTTGCCGTTGAGGCCTATTCGCGAAAAAGGTATTTGCACTTGGCCTAAATCTGATATTGTTTTCCTTAGATGGCATGCTCACCTTGTGGCCCATGGTCCTACCAAGGCAATTTTTTATCATGTTAGGATTTCTGATTTATTAGAAATCTCTCTTCAACCCCCAATTTTTGCCCCAGCATTTTTTCCTATTGCTTTAAGTTTTTGGTCTTCTGAATATAATACTTTTATTTTCCCTCTTGGTCCCATGTCAATCACTTTAAAAGATGTTGGGGCCCTGATAAATCTTCCACCTTTGGGCGACACCATTTTTCCTAATATTTTGATTTCTGGTGTTGCCCCAAAATTTGACAAAAAACTCACCGAATGCTATTCAAGCTTACAAAGCTGTCATAATCACTCAAATGCTGAGCCTTCCCACGCTGAGCGTGTGGCCTTTCTTCAGATATGGCTTTGTAAATATATTCTGTGTGTGCCCAGTTTGAAGCCTTCTATGAGCTATTTACCCATAGCGCACGAATTGGCACATGGTAGGCCTTTGAATTTGTATTCCTTCTTTTTGGCTGCCCTCTATAGAGGCATGGCTTCTCTTCAATTTCAATTAAAGAATGGTGCATCTCCCATTGGCAGTGGACCTCTTTGGTTTGCTCAACTGTGGTTGAGAGCCTATTTTCCATCACTTGGTGCTCTATCTATGTCCTTTCGTTCTGCTAGCTGCTATGGGCTAGCCATTTACCCATTGAGCCCTGTAAATATATCCAGAAGGGACATTTTTTCATTCTTTTATACTTTAAATTCAATTTCTTCCTTCTTTCCCTTTCCTGCTCATTTAACTTCAGATTATGTGCAACATCCATCTACCCTAGACAGTGCGAGCGCCTCTCTGCTCGTTTGGGTTCAGTTTTTGACTGGGAGGGAGTTGTTCCATGATATTTTAACTGGAACCAATGCCAAAGCTGGGGTTGAAATATATGCTCCCCAATTTTTTGCTCGCCAGCTTGGTTTTGGCCAAACTTGGCCTGTTCCCCCTTGTTATTCAAAAAATTTGATAGACCGCTTTCACACCATTAATAAGGTAGAGGCACAAGCTATAGATGCTCGCAATATTCTTTTGACGAGTAACTTTTCATTAGCCCCCTTCAATTCTAGTCGTGCCGTTCACCCCCTTTTTGAACAACTCTAGCCATCAGTGAAGCGCAGATTGTTTGTAATTGATGCCAATCGTGCTTTTCATTCACTGGATCAGCCGAACGTTCCTTCCACTTCTCCTATTTTGGTCACCCCTGTGTCCATTAGGAATCCTTCCTCCCCTGCTCGTGCTAAACAATCTATTCGTCCCTCTACTTCTCTACCTACCAAATCTACTGCAGCTAAGGGCGCCCCAAGCCGCAAGCGGCCAGTTTCAACATCTCCCATTTTGGAGGATGATGATGATACTCCTCTCATCGTCAAGAGAAAGGCAATTGAATTGAATTCTGTTTACTCACAAGCATACCTTTCTATGTGCTAATGGTTTTCTTGAATTTCTCAGAAAAGTTCAGCCTCTCTTTTGAAGGCTTTGGTGTTGGCAGCTCCTGCTCCATCATCCTCTGTTAGAGTTGTTTCATCCAAACCAGCTGATGAAGGGACTACGCTTAAAGAAAAACCTTCAGTCCCGGAACCTTCATCACAATCAACGGACGACGAGCCACCTTCTTCCCAGGGCGTCGACCCCCCAAACGTCGACCCAGAAGGTAATACATTTTTGATGTTTTACCTTTGCTTGTGCTATTGGTTTCTGATTTGTTGCTTCTTTAATCATGCAGAGGCTCCCATGGGTCTGCCCATTG
Organism: Olea europaea var. sylvestris; assembly: GCF_002742605.1. Classification (NCBI taxonomy): domain Eukaryota; kingdom Viridiplantae; phylum Streptophyta; class Magnoliopsida; order Lamiales; family Oleaceae; genus Olea; species Olea europaea. The sequence continues at coordinate 177,790 of NC_036246.1, forward strand.
TGGCAGAGTCTTCTCGCCCAGACAAGGGGAAGTCTCCCCTGGTGGTGGGGTCACAGGTGGTGGAGCCAACTGGTGATATGCCACCCCCCAAGATTGCTGATAAGGTAACCTTTTGCTTCAATTTTATTTTCACTTTGTTTATTGTAGTGAAAACCTTCAATGTTGGCATTTTTCTTTGCAGGATGCTGATGAGATTGTGCGTTCCATCCAAGACTTGTTCACTTCCTGGGGGCAAGTCAAGACGTCTCGCCCTGCTTCAACCGGTCGTCCTTCTGCTTCTTCAGAGGAAGATATGAAGTTCCTCAAGCAGTCGATATTTGAGTATGTATCTTTTATGGATATGAACATCGGTCAGGCTAGTACTGCCAAACATAAGGATAAACTTGAGCATTTGAGTGTGAAGTTGGCGCAAGCACTGACACTTCCGTCGCTCAACATTTCTGCTGATTTTAAAGCGGCGTTGAAAGTTGTCCACTCTGACATCCTCTCTTTGCTGGCCAAAAATGTTGAACTGAAGGCCAAGAGTACTCAATATCTTCGCACTGCATCTGAAAAAGAGTCTTTGCTTCGGGAGATCAACAAAACTGAGGACGAATTGAAAGAAATCTCTTTCGAAGTTATGATTGAAGACTCTTTGATGACCAGTTTGGATGCACAGATGAAGGAGCTTTAAGCAAGGATGGATGACTGCAAGGCGAGAATGGCTGCTAAAAAGCGTAATGCTTCCCAAGGAATTGAGCGAACCAAGTCTTTGGTCGAGCAGTACAAGAAGCTGGAGATTGATTATGATTTTGTAGCTGAATTGAATTTCACTTCTTCTCAGCAGAGCGAGGATTGGGGGAGACTTAGGGAAAAAATTCGTTCGGTCTAGGGCGAATTGTAATTAAGACATCTAATGTCTTAACTTTTTCGTTTTGTAACTTCGTATTAACTTTCCTCTTGTAACCTCGTATTAATAGCCATTGCCAATTTTAGATGTAACAGCAGCCATTGTCATTAATGAACAACTAATTTGTCTTCTTGTGTATTTATTGACGTTTGTCCTTAATCATCAACCCCCAAGCATTTAACTGCTTTATGATAAGATTCATGTACATTCTCTTTTGATATTTCTATCTCTTTTCCCAAGACTTTGGGCCATTTGACTCCAATTACTAGGCACGAATGTGGCTGTTCATATTCTGTCTCTTCACCTTTATACCCCTACAAATGCACGTATATTTCGCACTTTTCATTTTCATTTCCATTCTTTTCTTAAAAAACTAATTTGCTGCCATCGTTTGGCATCTCAACGATCGATCCAAAATTTATGTCTTCCATAGAAATTGATCATTTGATCCACCCATTTTGCCACCTGTTTTGATGTCACCTTTGGTATGGGAGATATAGGAAATATTCTTTGACCAGCAAAATTCTTCCCATCGTCTCCATATTCTTTATAAGGAGTTCAATGATGGAAGGCAATTTTTAAGGATGCCTGTCAAGCCACCTTGCTTGCTGAGAGTGCTTCTCAGTCTCATTGCCCGTTATTGCAGCGATGCATTTAGGTAAGCGAGGTGAGGGTGCTTCTCTTCCCTTCTGCTTGCTGAGAGTGCTTCTCGGCCTCTCTGCTTGCCTTTGCAGCAGTACGATCAGGATGGCAATTAAGGCCAGTTCACCCTCTTACTTGGCGATCGACCGGGAGATTACTTCGCTCTTAATTGTAGCTTATAGAGCATTTAGTATTTTGTATCTTGCAACTTTGTAATGAACGTTTGATAATAAAGGAATTTATTTGTATGTATTTCGCTCTGCCCCCTTTTTTATCTACGATCGTTCAACGCGATTTGATTACGCTTTTATTTGTTCACTTTCCCATAAGAAAGGAACATATTTTTTTAAATATTTGCCATTAATGAACCTCATGTGCTTGGTGCCATCTAAATCTTCCAAATGATAGGCTCTATTAGGCAACACACTATTTACTTTATATGGTCCTTTCCAATTGGGCGACCACTTGCCATACTTTGGATCCTTGCTATTCCAAGGGAGTATTGTTTTCCAAACCAATTTGTCCAAACTGAACGACTTGGCTATAATTTTTTTATTATAAAATTTAGCCATCCTTCGTTTTTGAACTTGCAATCTATCTAGGACGTCCAACTTTAATTCGTCCAACTCCAGTAAGTTTTGAACTAGTGATTCGGTATACTCATCATCACTTAACTTATGTTGTAAACACACTCTGATCGATTGCACATTGATTTCCATAGGCAACACAGCCTCCTGTCCATAAGTAAGTTGGAAAGGAGTAATTTTGGTACTTGACCGAGGCGATGTCTTATAAGCCCATAAGGCCTTGTTTAGACATTCGTGCCAATTTTCGGCATTTTCATCTATTATTTTCCTTATGATATTTTTTAGAATCTTATTAGAAGATTCTGCTTATCCGTTGGATTGAGCGTAATATGGTGTGGAGTTTACTAATTTAACTCCAAAATCGCTCAAGAATTTATAAACTTGATCTCCATTTAAAGAAGTTCCGTGATCTACCATCAAAGTTTGTGGAATTCCAAATCTATAAATAATATGACCACGGATAAATTCTATGACACTCTTTTGGGTGATCTCCTTTAAAGGTATCGCTTCTACCCACTTAGTGAAATAATCAGTTGCAACCATAACAAAGGTATATTGCTTGGACGATGGGGGATAAATCTTTCCTATCAGGTCTATCGCCCAACCGTTAAACGGCCAAGGTTTGATAATAGGTGTCATCTCTCATGCTGGCGCCCTTTGTATTGGACCATGATTTTGGCATGCTAGACAACTCTTTTCATACTGAATGCATGATTCTCCCATCTTTGGCTAAAAATATCCATTCCTAATAATTAACCATCTCATCCTTTGGCCAGCTTGATGAGCTCCACATATCCCTTTGTGCACTTCAGCCATGATCGTCCTGGCTTCTTGCAAACTTACACATTTTAGCAATATACCATCAGAGCGTTTCTTAAACAACTCTTCATCTATCAGTGTATAGTTTAGCAAACGCAACTTCATTTTTTTACTATTTCCTTTATTACGTTCTTTAAGGAACCTTTTAATTTCTGTCCTCCAATCTATTGCATCTCCGTCTTGTATGCAATAAATTTCAATCATTCTCGCCCTTCTTTGGACCATGGGCAATATTGTTTCATACTCATAAGTAGACTTTCAATTTAAAATCTTCGAGTACCCTGAAGCCATCTGGGCCAACTCATTTGCCACGTCATTATATATCCTATTAATGCATTGAAACTCTATTAGGTCGAATTCTTCCAACAACTATTGGGTGATTTCATATAGACTTATAATGGAATCACTTTGACACTTAAAATCACCAATCAATTGGTGAATGACCAATTGAGAATCGCCTCTAACGATCACATTCTTTACTTCCATATCTATCATTAATTCTAGGCCCACGATTAAGGCTTCATATTCGGCTTGATTGTTGGTGCACATTCTATCCAAAGTGAATACGAACTTGTATTAATCCCTAAAGGATTTATCAATGCTACTCCTACTCCTGCACTTTTAGAGGTTTTTGACCCATCGAAATACAAAACCCAAGGTTTTAATTCGAATGAATTGATTTCTAATTCAATTTCTTCAGGCATGTCAAGGCTTGGAGGATCGGCCAGAAAGCTAGCCAAAGCCTGATTTTTTATTACCTTTTAGGGTATGTATTGTATTTCGAATTCTGATAATACTAACGTCCAAAGGCCTACCCTTTGGTGTAAAATAGGGCAAGAGAACATATACTTAACCAAATTTACTTTGGAAATCAAATAAACGGTTACGGACCGTAAATAAGCCCTTAATTTTGTACATGTGAAATACAATACAAGACATAATTTTTCAATGGCAGAGTAATTACATTCACATTTTGTTAACCGTCTACTCAAGTAGTAAATCACCCTTTCTTCACCAAATTGGTCTTCTTGCGCGACCATTCCAACTATTGGTTCTTTTTCAACCGATACATACACTTTCATTGGTCGTCCTCGGATTTGTGACACCAACACTGGTGGACTTGATAAATATGTCTTTAGGCTTTCGAAATCCTTTAGATGCTCTTCTTTCCAGACGAATTCGTCCTGATTTTTCAACTTTAAAAGCGGCGAAAAAGCTTTAGTTCGCTCTGTAAAGTTAGAAATAAAGTGTCTTAAAAAGTTTACTTGACCTAGAAACCTTTGCAATTCTTTTTTGTTGCTAGGTGATTTGGTCTCTAAAATGGCCTTCGCTTTATTTTTATCAAGTTCAATCCTCCTTTTGTGTACTAAGAAACCAAGGAAGTTTCTTGAATTAACACCAAATGCACATTTCAAGGGATTCAATTTTAGTTTATATTGCTTCATTCGTTCAAATGAACATCTTAATTGTTCAAAATGGTCCTCTTCTTTAATGGATTTGACCACTATATCATCTACATACACCTCAACAAACTTGCCTATCATATCATGAAAAATCAGGTTCATCACCCTTTGATAAGTTGCTCCTGCATTTTTCAGGCTGAAAGGCATAACTATCCATTCAAAACATCCTAGAGACCCAGGGCATCTAAAGGCAGTTTTGTGTATATCTTCCTCAGCTATATAAATTTGATTGTATTCTGAATACCCATCCATGAAGGAATACATTACGTGTCCGGCAGTTGAGTCTACTAAAGAGTCTACTGTAGGCATTGGATATTCATCTTTGGGTGTGACTATGTTTAAATTCCTAAAGTTTATGCACACCCTTAATTTACCGTTCTTTTTTAGCACTAGCACGATATTGGACAACCAATTCACATATCTGGCTGTTCTAATAAAGCCTGCTTTTAATAATCACTCTATTTCTTTCTTAATCTCAGGAAGTACATTAGGAGCAAAACGCCTAGGAGGTTGCTTATAAAGTTTAAAATTTAGCTTGGTTGGCAACCTATGTTCCACAAAATCTCTATCTAAACCAGGCATATGTTCATATTCCCAAGCAAAACAATCTTTATATTCCTTTAATAAAGCGATTAATTTATCACTAACCTCTTAATCGAGCATTTGGCTGATGAATATTGGGCGATCTTCTCCTTCATTGCCAATATTCACTTTAATCAGAGGGTATTGTGCTTGAGCGTATCCAGGCTTGGCGATCCTCATCACTTCATCGTCCAATTCCCTTGTAGGCACTTCTTCTTCTAAACAATCCACCTTGTTGACTTCTCGGCCAATACTTTGTTCCAAATCGAACACTGACAATTTGTCTCTCAATGCTTTCAAGGCTGCTTCTTCTTTCGTCTTGTCTTTGCATTCTTTATTGTAAGCCATTAATTTGGCATTGAAGGCCTGAATATCGACCATTTGCCTTTGTTGCTTACAACTCATTTAAAACTCATTGATTACTCTTTTGCCAATTACTGGCTCTTCTAGGGCCACTATGTTTGGCCTCATCTGACTGAACGTTTCAGTGAGTGCATCCACCGAAAACGGCTCTTCACTCTGCGTGACAATTTGAGTTTCTTCTCCATCTTGGACTACTCTGACAGGTCCAAAATTTCCTTCGTACATGAACCTTTCTACTGAGTTTGTTTCTGCGACAAAAGGTCTATGATCGGCCTGCACCACTTCTACTTCGCCTTTGTCATTCCAAAAAATCAGGCATTGATGGAGCGATAAGGGTATACAGTGACTTCCATGTATCCAATCCCTTCCTAATAACACATTGTAACTAGTAGGACCATCTATTACAAAGAAGATTGTGGTCCTAGTAGTTGTCCCCATAGTTATGTCCAATGGCATAACCCCTTTAGCTGAAGTTGCTCCTCCATTGAAACTCGTAAGGATGACTTCTGTTGGGATCATACCGCTTTCTGTCTTTGCAAATTTTTTCATCATCCTAGATGGAATGGTGTTTATAGCTGCTCCATTGTCGACAAGCACTTTTGCCACATGTATGCCGTTAACTAGAGCTTTAACGTACAATGACCTCAAGTGTTTAGTTAACTTCATGGTTGGCTGCTTAAAAATAACCTTTTAGGCAGCATCTATTTCCTCTGTCGAATTATCCTTTTGTGATAAGTCAACGTGCAGCATGTCGTATTGAGCTTCCGTTTCCTTTTTACTATTTTCTAATGCTTCTTTTTCAGTTACCCAACCTGTGGGAGGAGGCATTATTCTTGGAGGTGATCCATACTTTTCAGAGCAAGGAACTCTCTTTTTCCTTTTGGGCATCCCGTACAGCATGTAATAATTGAAAGAAAGCCCAGACGGCTCCCCCAACAAGTCCACTTCACGAACCCCCTCTCGATGTAGTTGCTTGAACAGAATATTGTACGATACTCCTCTTTTTCTTCTTTCTGCTTCCAAATCAATTTCTTCTTTGATATCCGTCATACCATCATCTCCTTCATCATCGTAGGACCCTCCAGAAGTTTGGCCTTCTTCATATTCCAGCACGCATGCTTCTTCTTCATTATCCTCCCTCTCTTCTTCTTCTTTCTCTTTATTCTTGAACTCATTGGCTAGCCAATAGTTATCAGCCATGACAGGAGGTAACGTACCGAACTGAATAGTAAGGGACTGATCTGGATCTTCTCCATCTCTTCTGTCTCGCTCAAACTTCTACCTCCCAAAAGAACTTTCTGGCAATTCTTTCATCAATTCACCTATACCGGTCTCCACACTGTCTTCGAGAATATTTTGATTGGCCACCTCGAGTAGCTTATGCACCTTAGGACGTGGCATTCCCTGTTGTTGCCTCATCATTCATCCATAGTTCTGTTGAAAATGCCTTTGTTGGGTTCTAGTCATCTCGTTGAAGAGTATTACCCTTCCTGCATTATACTGGAACAAATGTCATACATTTGGTTGGCGAGGCTGTAGCCTGAATGTTCTCCCATTATTCACTGGCCTGAACTGCCTCTCAAAAGGCGGTCCCCTATAGAACGATGTACCTCGCCCTTTACCATGTTGAGCGTTTGGGAAAAAACTAGGGTGACGGTGATGCTGACATATCCCTGGTTTCTCTGTATTCCCACTCACTTCTCTTTTACATCTTGCACACAGGACGTCTTCATCCTTTTCAGGCTCTTTCCATTTGATACGTTCAAAGACACTGAGATGTGGTCCAGGGTCCTTTTCCCCGCCATCTATAACTAACTTGAATTTTGGCAACTTATTTTTGAAACCAGTCGTCACCATGTTCACCCCAAGTGGCTGTGAAAAAGGGTTTTCATCCTCTGCCATCTTCCTCTTATCCTCGAACGTAATTCGTCCTGATTCAATGGCATCCTGTAACACATGGCGAAAAACCATACAGTTATTAGTCAAATGTGACCATGCATTATGTCACTTACAATATTTTTTACCCTTAACTTGTTTAGGGCTTGGCAATTTATATTTATCGCTCAGCGTTATCTGCTTATACTTATATAGTTTATCAAACATAAGGTCAGCTTTGGTTACATCGAACGAGAACGTTCTAGCCTTTTTGTTTTCATCTTTTATAGGCTCATCCTTGCCCGACGGTCTAAGCTTAGCCATTATAGGACAAGTATATGTGTCTCCTTTGATTAGTTTGGCCAAACACATTTCGGTTTGATCGTAATACTCGTTATTAATGGTATGAACATCAAAATTTGGGTCTCTATAATAAGTCCCTTTGCTAGAATTTTTCATTTGCTCTTCTTCTCTTATTAATCGTTCATACCTAATCACGTTCATGCTCAATTGAAAAAGATCGAAAAATTCCTTGTCATGGAACTTCTTTTTCAAATTAAAGTTTAGACAACCTTGAACGATTTTGACAAACTCCTTTTCGGGCAAAAGTACAAAACATTTACTTCTTGTTGTCTTGAACCTTTGAAGGAAACCTTCAGCCCATTCGTTTGGCATTTGACGTAGATTCGCCAAATCGGCCAAAGTAACTTCGGACTCAGTCTTACAAAACTGAGCGTAGAACAATCGCTCCAATTGTTGCCATATTTGAACAGAGTTTGCTGGCAAATTGATGAACTAGGAGAAAGCTACTCCTATTAATGAACTAGGGAATAGCCTCATTTTATGGTAATCAGTTACGTCACCACTTTGCAGTGTGAATCACCCTGTGTGTTCTAGAATAGACACCTCTCCTAAACCGGTAAATAGTGAGAATTCTGGCACTTTATACCCTCTAGGCCATGGATGTGATTGGTCTACCCAATCAGGGTATGGCTTTGTATAAGTCGGCCTAATGACAGAACGTACCCCAAAAGCCATCTGATCCTGTACTATTTCCATAATTTGATTCCTCAAGATGACGTTGGGGTCATATGAAATTCCTACAGGTTGGTTAACCGGTTGATTTACTTGAGGCCTGATATTTGGTCCTTGGTTGGAAACAAAGTTTCCATGATTTGGGTCATTGTTACCATTAGTCTGAATATTTATTCCATCATTAATACATGGGGCATTCTGTCAAGAACATTGTCCCTTACGTTTAAGTTACCCCCCAAGTTAGATGTACCATTGCCACCATTCTGATTTGGCATTACACCATCCCCAGGTTTGAAGTAGAGGGACCAAAAGGTGATTCTACCCCTTGATTTAGACTTAGGACTGGGGAATTATGTCCCACAATTGTCCTAGTTTGGAAGTGATTTGCAAGAGGTACGACTGGCTGACAAATTTGGCCTACTAACTTATTCATTATTTCATTCAAAGTATTCAGTTGTTTGGCATATTATCATAATGTACATTCCCATTCTGGGTAAGTCTTTCCATATTATGAATATTTCGTAGATTTACCTGTTCAACGACATCCTGTGTGAGTTCTCAAAGTAATGCACGCATAGTTCGAGGACTCAACTCTGTCGTTGGTTCGTACGACTATGACTGCTCTGATTCTGTCCATCTGTTCGTGGAGAGCTATGCTGCTCCTCATATCATTCGATCACAGACTGGACTCCTCCCTAACTTGCTTCCTTATCAGATTTCTGAGGCATATTATTTCACCTCTTGTATCTCCAACACCAAACACCAAGGTCCCACTGGGCGTGCTAAATTGTTTCGCGCGAGTAGTCCCTAAGAATTAAAAAGGGATCAGACGATTGTATAAAGAACAAACCTCTTGAAACAAAGTCCCAAAAAGGAGTGTTTTATTAATGATGACTTTACAATTGAAACTAAACAGAATGCTTTCGAGGGGCGCAAGCACACGAGTATTGAAAAGAAATGTTTTAAGTCTAAACTAAGAAATTGAAATTACATATTCTCTATTTGAGAGTGTTTGATTTGGGATCTTTTGCTCTATGTCTTCTCTTCCTTTTATATTTCCTTGATAATTTCTTCGTGATCAACTGCTTGAAAACTGATTGATTGCTTTATAACTACCCACTTTCTTTATGGTGGCTAACTTGTCGTGGAACTGCCGTCTCTAACTGTTGCCACTACTCTTTGTCGTTCAACCGTCTTCAATTGAACTCCTTGAATCGTGGAACGTGATAAGGTTACTCGATAACTGCTTCTATAACTGCACTTCTGGAAAACCATAACATCTTATGTTTGCTAAGATCTTGAGCGATTCGAAGGTTTGGGCGAGAACAGGGTCATAGCTCTGGGCGTCTGTAAGGCACTTCATTCGCTCAGATCTTGGGCGTCTTGCAAGCTTGGGCGATAATGTTACTGTGTTCGTGAGCTTCTACTACATTCATTAATAACCCTGTCTGGGCCTTTATCCTAAATTGCCCAGTTGGGCTTCATTCTTTGGGCTATTTGATTTGGGAATTCCTCAGTTGGGCTTCATTCCCTGGGCTATTCGATTTGGGCTGCACTTTTAGTGTGTCAACAGTAAGCATTTAAGGCCTAATGAAAGGAATGACGATTGAAGGATCCTAAAAATATTCATAGTGAAGATTCTGGGATGAGAAAAGAGGACCAAACTAACCCTCCCTCCTTCCCCTCCCCCCTCCCAGAATAATAATAGTGCACTGACTTTTAGCTTATGCTTGAACTCCTTTTTTTGGGTAAAAAATAAGTTTTATAATAGTATTTTTTTTGGAGAACGTATGCCTGAAAGGCGGTGAAAATTTTAGATTTACGTGTAAAATTATTTTATAGAGATAATACGATTAAACATTAATTTTAGAAAAAATGAATTTTTAGATGATATGATTGGACTTAATTACCATAGAAAAAAGAACAAATAGGCTATTAGATACAAACAAAAAAGAATTGAAGGGGGAAAGACTATCAAAACAAATAGATTAATAGAAGTATACAATAAAAAAGTTGTGAGTTGAAGAAACTAAAAATAACCATAACATCAAAATCTCACAAAAAGACAAAAATAAATAAAAAGATGAAAAATTGTACCGGAGTCATGAAAAGTGATGGTGGGAGGAGCCGATGACCACTAAGGCTTAAGCACCACATTAGTAATCGTGCTCTCACCTCCAGTAACTGTCGCATTCTTCTCTTTAACAGGTGATGGAACCACAAACTTGTCATTTTTTGCCATTGATAGTGGAGCTTAATAGCAGATAATTTTTATTTGGTGCACTGAAACAAATGAACCCATTTCTCCCAAAAAAAACACCAATTTATATTTATATCTTTATAATTCTATACATATATCATCAACATCTCAAGTTTGTAGAAGTAAAAGGTTTTATACAAATCTTTTCTTCAAAACACAAATTGGAAGTTAGAGAAAGAAGTGAGCATGAGCCATAAGGGAAAGATTAAGAAACCATTGATCTCAAAAAATGTACCTCCAATGTGACCGACAGATCTCAAGACCTCTTATGTCCACGTAAGCAGGGTTCGTGTACACTTGGATAAATCGTTATCCATAAGTAGCCTCCTCTATGAGGGTTCGATTCCGTAAGGTTCGGCTTACAAGGGTTCAACCATTGCCACATGTGTAGATGACATAGAGTACTAGCCTGGGTCTTTTCTGTTGAGTGGCTGCCACCGGGCAGTGCTTAGAGCCACGTTGGAAAAGGCGTAACAATAGTCCTCCAAGTTATGTATGAATATTAATATAATGTGTGGACTTAGAATGTTCAATATCATTAGACTTTCAAAGCAGTTTGTGAACCTAATTTAATGTGAAGCCCTTATATTTAGGTAAACCCTTTGGAGAAGGAAAAACCTATGGTAAGCTTGAATTGGACTTGAGAAAGACCATTTGTGCAAGGAAGAGCCCATTGGTGAATAAGCAGTCTGTTGATGAGGCGAAATTAAAGTTAGCTAATGTCCTTGTTTTTGGGAAAAGAACGAGCTTGCTAAACTACTTGGACTTACAGAGTCGGGCGCTCTAAGGATTTAAAAGAAATTTAGTAGTGGCGCGGCGTGGTAGTTTCCAATGTATGTATTGTGTGTGCATTTACTGCATGATAATGGTGCCTGGTACAACTGGAAGAGGTTGCTCGACCCTTTACTGCAATGTGATTCACAGATCCACTAGAGTCGTTGATCTGAGTTTTTTATAGATACCCTTTGAATTTAACGAGTTTGATGGTGATTTAGTGTTCTACTAGGACGAAATCTAGTTCAATTCCCTATATAAAGAGGAAGGCAACCGTTCTTTACCTTTTTACTTTACGAAAAATCTCCCAAATCCCTTGAAAATTTCACTTCGAATTTTTCTGTCATCGTTGCTGCTATCCCGACTAGAATTCCTACCTCTATTCCAGCGTCCCTTTGGGAGCTTTGTAGGTGAGAAAATCGAGTTTCTTTCGTGTTAGTATTGTAAGATAATGGTGTCCTCTTCGAAGAAGAAAACCATGGGAGGTCGTCTAAGAGGACAGATATGGCCTTAATTTGTGCTGAGGCCAATTTGCCTCTAGTGATTCCAATTGAGAGAATTATACAGGGCATAAAGGGACCCCATAGTACATGGATGATGCAAGAGAGTCCAATAAATTACAGCATTAGGTAGGGGCTCCACAGTGGCCAACATGTGTAAATAAGAGTAAGATGGATACCTTAAGGGAGAAGAATAGAACCCCCGATAAGCGAGGATGTTTCCCTAGATAAGAGTGTGTGGCAGAGAGAGAGGTGATTCTTAGTAGGGGATGAGGCTACACTACACCCATTCTTTAGGTACATCCTTAAGCAATATAATCTTGCCCCCGCCCTATTAGTGTCAAATCCATGAAGCCAATTGGCAGAGGCCTTCTTTCTTTGGAAGGAGGCCACTCTTGGCGAGGATATGCCTTCCCATGTTTTTCAAACACTCTCTCAGCCCCGAGCTTTTACTGGGTAAAGGATTGTAAGGGGTGGTATTGTATGAACCCCTGGGGTCCGCATTCACCCTTCATTTGGAGGACTTCGACCTTGATAAAGAATTGGAAGTCATCTTGGTTCTAGATTAGGGATCATTGGTAAACAGTGGATGGGATACGGTGTCAGAGGTTACTATGCCGACCCATATTATGAGTATAGTAAGTTTAGCTTCAATTGAAGATCTTTCATTTATCATGCTTCCGTATCTATTTTAAATTATCTTTTGTGCAACTGCATTTAACTGGTTTGAGCTCAAACCTTCAGAATAGGCCACCATCAGAGTCGTTTACGATACGCCAACTATGAGGAGGTACTTCAAAATAATGCTTGGAAAGCGAGTTCTATTTGTTAAGCCATCGCCTCATCTCTCTTGATAGTTTGACTTGATTTCTGACTATACTTGTTCACGAAATAATTCTTTCGATTTAAAACTACCGCAAGTGTACGGCTCGTAACAAGTAATAAAGTGGATTTTTAAAAGTCCGAATATCGTCCCTCAGAGATTGAGTAGTTAAATTCTATTTAATCTAGCCTTAACCGAATCTAATTGAGTGAAAATGTGATCTAAGTGCAAAAAGCCCCAATTTCAACTAAAAACCCTAATTTCAAAACCCTAATTTCAATTGAAAACCCTAATTTCTCAATTAGAAACCCTAATTTCGAAATTTCTCTAATTAAACGACTTAAACACTCAAGTAAATGAAATTAAGCAAGTTTAAAAGCTAATTTATTAAAATGAATCAAATTAAAGTCACTAGGATCACGAGTCCCCAATTGAAGTTATAAAAACCCTAATTTCATAAAATTAATGATTCGATGAAAATTTGCCAATTCAATGTTCCTATTCTATCCAATATACTCTCTCGATATATATTAGACCTATTCTTGCACACCACCAGCCTATATCTCTATGGATGATGCAAACATACAAGAATGCATGTAGTTTTGTGAACAATTTAAGAATTACATAAAGCATAGGGGTATATCTCTATCTCCTATCGGACCCTATATTAATTTACACCTTATCGAATCTATTCCACTTCTCTCGAATGTAAGAAACAAGTCATCAATACTCACACAATCATTGGCCACTAATTGCGGAAGAAAATTAATGCATGTAAATCAATCAAAATATCCAACGAATCTTTATATCAAGTTCATGAAATATAGAATTAAAATAACAAACAACGGTTCATCGATCACCTAGTAATTAAAACCCTAGCCTAGAAAATTCATAGTTACAGAAAACAAAACGAAATTAATGACTAGAAGGAATAACACCCGTATGAAAGTTCTTGAAATCTGAATTCTTGAACAAAACCTTGAAAACCCCTTTGAATCCTTGTGAAATCGGCTTCAAGTTTGTGTTCCTTGTCTCCAAAAGTTGTATTCTTCTTCTCCCTGGGCGTTCTGCCCTTTTTCTGATGAATTTTGGCTTTTATATCATGTCTCCACGGAGCCCCGAAAGAGTTTCAATTAAAAACGGGATTTCAGAATTTTTTATCGCACTTAAAGCCATGCGGCTGCATGGTGTTAAACCATGCGGTCGCATGGTTCAATTTTTCAGCTCATTTGGATCCTTGCAATACCCTGTGCGGCCGCAAGGAATTATAACCATGCGGCCGCATGGTTATAAAATTTTTCCTCCGAACAGATTTCAGTATTTTGATCATAACTTTCTCTCCTAATCTCCGATTGAGGTGATTCAAAGTGCATTGGGAAGAAAACTCAAAGATGTACACTTTTGATAGAAATAGGCTTCCTCAAATTCTGATGTTTACTCAAAATCACGAGCATAACTTTTTCGCCTGAAATTTGATACTTGATAATACTTCGACCATATTTCACCTCTTGATTCCTTTCCTCATCCGATTGAACTTTAACACTCTTGAATCTTCATTTCATTTCCCGTCTCATCTATGGATTATTTGTAACTTGGTCCTCGATCTATCGCTTTGTTCTGTTTTGGTCCTTTTTCGGCTCTTTTCTTCTGAATTCCATCTTTTCCATAGAAACACCTACATAGCATGAATTTAACAAGATTAAGTCATAATTCGACTATTTTGTCCATGTTTAAGTCATGTTAGTGAGCTAAATAAGTGTGTGAAAACACACTTATCAAATCCCCCAAACTTAAACTATTGTTTGTCCTCAAACAATGTAGTGACTTAATGCTAAACAAACAGGGCTTAATAGCTTGCCGTCTCTCAGGATTGGACTTAGTAATAATAATAGAAACAATATCAAGAGTGCGAGAATTGAATCAGCCTTTACTCATCAAATGCAATACTCAACGTGTGTGTGTGAACTCATGCCAACATATTAAGCTTATGATTAGTTTAACCCAGACCCATAGTGGTCAAATTTATCCTTACGTCACTCGAGAGATACACAATCCCCAAATGTATTCTTTTTCACACAATTTCTCCGGGGTGTATTCTAAGGTTAGGAGTTTAAACAATTCTAATCCTTACCCTCTTTTAGTTTGGATAGATTTTACCATTACAAGTTCACATATCAACAAGTAGAGACTCCTTATTTTTGATTGCTTCAACCTTTAGGATTAAACTAAGCTACTTGCTTCGCATTGAGGTTATAGTTCTATCAACCAAATGTCCAACGAGGGCTTTTATTTTTAAGTTTTTTTTTTTTTTTTGCATGTCATCTTCTCATTTGCTTTCTATATAACCCATGTAACGAGCTTTAGGCGATGACTCCCAAACCAGTTGGCTTTAGGGCACCGGGTTTTAAACCCTTGCAGTCTTATTCACTCGAATTATAAAGGCTCGACAAGATGACTTTTTATCAACTCTCCTTTTTTCTTGCTTTCTATATGACCCATGTAACGAGCTTTAGGTCGATGACTCCCAAACCAGTTGGCTTTAGGGCATCAGGTTTAAAACCCTTACAGACTTACTTGCTCGAGTCATAAAGGCTTTTTGAGAGAAGTGATACTTTTCCAGTTTTTTTTACTTTATGCCCCTTCTTTGTTTTTCTAGACATTTGACTTCTAAAACCATCCTCACTTAAAGCTTTCACCTATTTCTCACCTTTCGGGTTTAAACAATCCACACATTATAATTTCATGCACGGAGTCCCCACTTATCTCCATGTTTCCCTACAATGGATCAATCATCTCCAAACTATCTTAAAGTGATATTACGGGTTAATGTTATAGAGGGTTATTCTAGGTTTCTCCTAATTTATTCTAAAATTCCAATCAACAAACCCCACACAAGCATGCAAACGTTCATAAAGATTCACTCATCAAGCATGCATCATGCAAAAACTTGTCAAAATTAACGATGGAGTGTGAATATGCAAATAATTACATGCCGAATATTTGTTTGAAATTATGCTACCATCCCCCAAACTTATACAATACATTGTCCTCAATGTAAAATGTAAAGTTAAAATGGCAGAATTTAAAACATGGACCAAATTGGCAATAAGAGATTAACCAAACTCCCCTGATCAATGCGGTGGTTGTGGTGTGAAGCTGGGACCTGCAGCATCATCTTCAGGAGGAGGTGGGAAGCGAGATAGGACTTGTCTCAGCAACTCGGACTGCTGTGCTTGCTCGGCCTGAATGGCCTGAAGAGTACTTTCCATATTTCCCAAACGATCCCAAGTCTCGTTCACACGCCACTGTATGCCATCCATTCTCCCAGCGTACATGTTCAACCTACCGTTCATAGTCTCCACTTCCCTTCTCGCAGCTGTGGCTGCATTCAAAGCACTTCTTGTGTAGTCTCGGGAGGAGTAGAGGTCTCTCTGCACTTTGTCAACTGTAGTGGTCATTGTCTCGAACCTCTGCTGGAGATTTTGTATGTCTCTGCTAGTTCCAGTGGCTGTGACAAATATTTGTCGAAGTAGCTTCGAATCCATCTCAACTGGTTGTGGCGGGGCTTGTGGTAAGGGTAAATATTCAGCACCTTGTCCTTCTTCCTGCGCATTTTGTCTTTGCTGCTCAAGTCTTTCTTGTTCTCTCTTCCTTATCCTAGCTCGTTCCTGAGCTTCAAATGTGGTGAGCTTTATCAATGGGCTTGATTTCTCAGGCATCTCCCCTGCCTCAACTGTAACACCGGCAGCAAGACATATCCCGCTAATCAGACTAGGGAAAATCATCGAAGACCGCCTATCTCCCCAGGTTCCCAAATTGTGTATCTAGTCAAAAATAAGAGTATCCAAGTCAACTTTGCATCCCCGGACTAAATGATATATGAACCCAGCAGTTTGATCCGTGAAAGTTGTCCGATGCGATGTGGGTTCGATGTTATGGCACATGAAGACCCAAAGGATGGCTATAGAGGGAGTAAGCTCAATTTGATGCCACTCTGTAGTGGGTAGGGGCCAAGCATTCTCTCTTCCCAAGAGAACCTCCGCCACTTCATTCCAGTTGAATTGGGCGGGAATCGGGACCACATTGTCCAAATTAAGATTGTAGAAGTCATGAATGACGGCTAGGGAGAACATTATCCACTTACCTCGCACCCATGTCTGGTGTAAATGTTTAGAACCCGGAGTCTCAATTTCACTATTGAAGTTTGCATAAAATTCTCGGACTAAACTTTCATAAACTGGGTGTGGCTTTTCTACAATCTTCTCCCATCCACAAATTTGTATCAGCTTTGGTAACTCAAAACCAAGAAAATCCTCTAATCGGACCTGTCTCTCTGGTATCATGCCCCAATGGCGTATTATGTTCTCATATCGAGCTAACGTTTCGGCATCATAGAATCTTCGCACACCTCCTACTAGCTCTCTGGTGCGGGTTGTGCCGGAGGAGGAACCAACATTTTCTTTACCTTTTGATGTTCTCTTCGGCGGCATCCTGTACAAATAAAGAACGAAGTGTATCAAGTTCGTGTAATAAGGAAACAATGAGGAATATCGATGTCAAGCACAAATCCCCCAACTTTCTTCAAAATATGTGCAATATTCAACGCATGGAAGTCAATGTAACATCAATATTGCAGTAATGAGAAAAATTTAAAATTATGACTCAAACATGCATTTTTTTAAAATTCGACCCATGATCAAGTGACCAACTTCAGCCCCGAGCATCATCGAGAAACAAATAAATTTCCCCAGACTAGGTCCGGGCATATGAAAGTACTCATTGTGGTCTAGCATATATCCAAATTTTACTACATTTGGAGGTCGTTTGGTTAGGAAAATACATGGACGAAGTTAGTGACGTGAGTTGACATGGCTTAGCAATTTATGAGGTTATGTGCACATATATGTGAGGTTAACATTTTCCAATGAAATTCCATGAGATTTTTCGTCTAGTATGCCTCACATTAACAATGTAAATCATCACACAAATGAAAAGTTCAAAATTTAGAATCATATGCCTCATTGACATTTAATCGAACACCTTGTGTGCATTGGAAATTTCCTTCACTTAGCTTTTGATTTGCACTTAGGGCTAGCCCACACTTCACAATGCAATCACAATTTAAAATTTACCCAATTCGAAAATGTAAAGAATTCAAAGAAGAATTTTAAACTTTGCATAGAAATTTAATTTCTTACCTTGAGATCTTTGTGAAAGGAAAGTAAAAGTTTTTGATCCAAAATCCTTGAAAATGTATACCAATGTTGGAATTAATTTGGGGTTAGGTTGAAAATGTGCAAGAGTGGTGGTGAGTGAAAATGGATTTGGGAGGGGGAAACCGTGTGGGAGGGAAATGGGGGAAAGAAATGGGATGGTTTGGCAAGTGACGGGTTTAGAACCCGTCACTTTTGCTCCATGCTCCATGCGGCCGCATGGTGTAAATTTTCACCCCACTTTACTTTCGGTGGGGGTCCATGCGGCCGCATGGACAAAACCCCCTCTTTTTTTTTTTTTTTAAATCCCAAAATTGACTCGACTTTACATATTAAATTTTTTCTCTTTTTTCTTTTTTTTTTTAAATCCCAAAATTGACTCGACTTTACATATTAAATTTTTTTTTTAATTTTTTTTTTATATAAACATCTAAAAAAAATAAAATTAACGAACTTGAACCCCGAAATTCTTAACTTCATACTCAAACACCCAAAACATTATCTTTAACCTCGACTCATGCAACTATAAACGTGTAGTGCCTAGACTATTATATGTGAGTGATCGATGACCTAATAAAACATTTGAAATGTAAACAAATTCCAAAATAAATGCAATAAAATAAATTGAAGGATACAATGGGTTGCCTCCCACCCAGCGCTAGTTTATAGTCGATAGCTCGACTTTCCTGCATCTTATTCATGTTGGGTTATTGAGTTGCACAGTGGACTTCTGCTTAGGGAAATTACAGCCCCAATAGTGTTTCAGTCTTTGCCCATTGACGATGAAAGTGCCTTTGGTCTCGTGACTTACTTCAATAGCCCCATATTGCATCACCTTAGTTATGGTATAGGGACCCGACCACCTTGTTCTTAGCTTTCCTGGGAAGAGTTTGAGTCTAGAATTGTACAATAACACTTTCTGACCAACTTCAAACTCTCGCCTCTGAATGTTTAAATCATGCCATCTTTTGGTGCGCTCCTTGATCAACTTTGAGTTCTCATAAGCTTCCATTCTCATCTCATCCAATTCATTAAGTTGCAGCAGTCGTTTTTCACCAGCAGCCTTGAGATCCATATTCAACTGTTTCATAGCCCAATATGCTCGATGCTCCAACTCCAATGGTAGATGACACGCTTTCCCAAAAACCAGGCGGTATGGAGACATTCCTATTGGTGTCTTAAATGCTGTTCTGTAAGCCCACAGTGCATCGTCAAGCTTCTTAGACCAATCTTTTCGGGATGAGTTCACTGTAACTTCCAATATTCTCTTTAACTGC
>NC_036246.1:198524-201692 GCF_002742605.1 Olea europaea var. sylvestris
GTTTCCGCGTGTAAGGTGGGTTGGACTCCAAAAATCTTGCACACATTTCTATGTCTTCAGAATCAGAATTCGTGGATTTAGAATATGCGATGCAGGCCTCCAATGCATCTGATGGATCCTGCAGTGCAAATGACTCTTCAATCATTTTATCGATCATGTTAACCCTGAAACATCTGTCAGTCTCTATTGGCAATTTCATGGCCTTGAAGACATTGAATGAAACCTGTTCTTCTCCCAATCTCAGTATCAACTGCCCATTCTGAACGTCGATCAAAGCTCTGCCTGTGGCTAAGAATGATCTGCCCTGTATTAAAGGAACATCTTTATCTTCTTCCATATCCAGAATCAGAAAGTCTGCTGGGAATATGAACTTCTCCACTTTAACCAACACGTCTTCAATTATTCCTCGTGGATGTGTTATTGATCTGTCAGCCAGCTGTAAAGTCACCGTGGTAGCTTTAGCTTCTCCCAATCCTAATTTCCTGAAAACAGACAATGGCATTAAGTTAATACTTGCACCAAGATCACATAAAGCTTTATCAAAATAGAATTCACCAATGGTACAAGGGACAGTGAAACTCCCTGGATCTTTCAATTTTGGTGGGAGCTTTCTCTGAATCCTGGCACTACACTCCTCGGTTAGCATAACTGTCTCATGATCTCCTAGCTTCCTTTTGTTTGACAGGATGTCTTTCAGGAATTTTGCATAGCTAGGCATCTGAATCAATGCTTCAGCAAATGGGATGTTGATATGGAGCTTCTTGAAGACCTCGAGAAACTTCTTGTATTGTTGTTCCATCTTTTGCTTCTTCAGCCTCTGAGGGAACGGTATGGGTGACTCATAGGGGTTTACAGCTACAGTTTCTTTATCCCTTGAGTTTCCTTTATTTGCTCTCGGTGTTGGCTCTTCTGTCTGTTCTTCTTGCTCCAAATTCTCTTCTACTTCAGGAGACACCTCTTCTCTGTTGGTCACGGGATTATTCACTTGTCTCTCAGGCAATTCCACCCCACTTCTCGTTGTTATAGCCTTTGCATGCTCTTTCGGATTGACTTCTGTGTTACTTGGCAGGCTGCCTGGTGCTCTACCTGTTAATGCAACTGCCATCTGTCCCATCTGAGTTTCCAAATTCTTAATGGCTGCATTCTGGTCCTGAAGAGTAGCTTCTGTCTTCTTCATGAATTGGTTGTTCGCCTCCATATATTGGTTGGTCTGTTCCATGAATTTGTCAAATATTTCTTCCAATTGAGGCTTCTTCTCTTGCTGTTGGTATTGCCCTTGTGACCTGTTCTGATTTTGGTTGCTCCAAGAAAAGTTGGGGTGCTTTTTCCAGCTTGGGTTGAAGGTCTCTCCATACACATTATTCTGCTGGCGTTGTCCCCATTGAGCAAAATCTGCTTGCTCTTTTCCTTGTGTCAAAATTGGACATTCTGCTGTCACATGCTCAGCTCCACATTCTTCACAATTTGCCTTCTTTGTCTGCGCTGAATTAGCTGACTGGGTAATATTTTCCACCTTGTGAAATAAGGAGTCAATCTTGGCAGATAACGCTGAATACACATCCACTTCATAAACTCCTGGTGTCTTCTTTGGTACTACTCGTTCCATGGTCCATATCGCTGAGGTTGTAGCCATTGTCTCATATAACTTCAATGCTTCATCAATTGTTTTTGTGGACAATGACCCATTAGCTGAAGAGTCGACCATGCTCTTGAAAGCTGGAAGTAGCCCTGCATAGAAATATTGGACCTGAAGTCCCTTGCTAATCCCGTGGTGTGGACACTTCCTTAGTAGATTTTTGAATCTGTTCCATGTCTCATCAAAATTTTCAGATTCACCTTGCCTGAAGATAGATATGTCGTGCTTTAGCTTTGCAATCTTGGTCGGTGGAAAGAACTTAGTACAGAACTTCTGAGCTAGGTCATTCCAAGTAGTAATGCTGGCTATCGGTTGAGAATCGAGCCATTCAATCGCCCTGTCCCGCAAAGTATGTGGAAACAGTCTTAATCTTATGGCGTCGTCAGAGATTCCTTGATATCTGAAGTGTTGGTACATCTCTAAGAAGCGTGAGACATGCGTGTGCGGGTTCTCTTCAACTCTTCCATAAAACTGATGTCCGTTCTGGAACAGTTGTATCACATTTGTCTTCAACTGGAAATTTGGCTGCCCGAATGGTGGATACACAATGCTGGACTGGCTTTGAATGATTTGAGGGGTCATGAACTCTCCAACGAGCATGTTTCCTTCGTCTTCTTCCCCTCTTCCATTGGCTTGTACAACAGGATTGTGTTGTACGTTCTCCATCTGATTTCTCGCTGCTCTGTTTTCTCTTTGCCTTCTTCTAAAGCTTCGTTCGATCTCTGGGTCGGCTGGGATTAGATCTCCTTCAGCAGATCTTGGCATGCACTTCTGCAATAGGATTCAATTTAAAGGTTTAATTAACTAAAATATGCACTTATGTAATAAAATTAAATAACAGTAAATAAAATGAACTAAAATAAATTAAAAATAAAAATAAAAATAAAAATCCGAATTAGTGCTAAATTGAATAAAATTAACGAATACTCAGTCCCCGGCAACCGCGCCAAAAACTTGTTCACGAAATAATTCTTTCGATTTAAAACTACCGCAAGTGTACGGCTCGTAACAAGTAATAAAGTGGATTTTTAAAAGTTCGAATATCGTCCCTCAGAGATTGAGTAGTTAAATTCTATTTAATCTAGCCTTAACCGAATCTAATTGAGTGAAAATATGATCTAAATGCAAAAAGCCCCAATTTCAACTAAAAACCCTAATTTCAAAACCCTAATTTCAATTGAAAACCCTAATTTCGAAATTTCTCTAATTAAACGACTTAAACACTCAAGTAAATGAAATTAAGCAAGTTTAAAAGCTAATTTATTAAAATGAATCAAATTAAAGTCACTAGGATCACGAATCCCCAATTGAAGTTATAAAAACCCTAATTTCATAAAATTAATGATTCGATGAAAATTTGCCAATTCAATGTTCCTATTCTATCCAATATACTCTCTCGATATATATTAGACCTATTCTTGCACACCACCAGCCTATATCTCTATGGATGATGCAAACATACAAGAATGCATGTAGTTTTGTGAACAATTTAAGAATTACATAAAGCATAGGGGTATATCTCTATCCCCTAT
>NC_036246.1:202229-222656 GCF_002742605.1 Olea europaea var. sylvestris
TACACTTTTGATAGAAATAGGCTTCCTCAAATTCTGATGTTTACTATGCCAAAAATGGATCTCAAGTAGAAACTCAAAATCACGAGCATAACTTTTTCGCCTGAAATTTGATACTTGATAATACTTCGACCATATTTCACCTCTTGATTCCTTTCCTCATCCGATTGAACTTTAACACTCTTGAATCTTCATTTCATTTCCCGTCTCATCTATGGATTATTCGCAACTTGGTCCTCGATCTATCGCTTTGTTCTATTTTGGTCCTTTTTCGGCTCTTTTCTTCTGAATTCCATCTTTTCCATAGAAACACCTACATAGCATGAATTTAACAAGATTAAGTCATAATTCGACTATTTTGTCCATGTTTAAGTCATGTTAGTGAGCTAAATAAGTGTGTGAAAACACACTTATCAATACTGATGGCTCGTATTTCAATTGCAGAGCAGCATGACAGAAACGAGTATGTCAAGCCAGACATGTTCTATAAGAGGTGCCTGGCGAAGGAGAAGAAAAATGAAATCATTGAGCTCCACCTCTTCCACTATAAGAATCAGAGGGACGAGCTCTCTCATTTATTCAAGCTAAACCCACATTCTTCTCCAAAAGAAAAAAGGGAGACAATAATGGGAAAAGAGAAGGTCGGGCCTTCTGAGGAAAAGACATAGAAAACGAAGTTGGTTATGGTCAAGAACACCGGGCCTCCACCCCCTCCCAAGCGCCAAACTACAATTGACAAGTTTTTAAAAAACCAATTGATGTGGACCCCATCTTCTCCATGAAGGTGGTAGAGGCAAAGGAGGTGAAAGTGGAGAAGACGCCTCATAAAAAGGAAGAGAGGCAAAGAGGCCAGTCGAGATGGCTCTTTAAGAGATCCTTGAAAGGAGAAGGCTTAGAATTTTCTTGGAGACGGTCTGATGAGATCTTTCCAGAGGTTTTGGAAATGCTCCTTACCGAGGTCCAGGCAGCTAGAAGGATTCATCATAAGTAGTGGACTGATAAATACTCATCTTAGGTCAAGACCTACTCATTTGACATGCTAGAGGCTGGCCTTTTCCTATAGGCTCGCTCACAAGGCTTCTTCTTAAATGCCCAAATGGACATGAGAAGATTGTAGCGATCGAATAAAGTATTTAGCCAAAACACTGTTGATGTAGAGGCAGAGGCAAAAAGACTGAAGGCTGAGGCCTCTACTGCTGACGAGGTCATCAAGGTCTTTAGAGTGAAGCAACCGAGTCTAAGTTAAGGGTTGGGCTCCTCACTGATAAAAATGAGAAAATGAAGAAGGAAATACACCTTTGCAAAGCCGAGGTAAATGCTTTGATGAAGTGGGTTGAAAACTCTGATTTAGATATTCGTCGTTCCAGTCGTCGTTCCAGTAGGGTAAGAACACCTCCTACCCATCTTAGTGATTACCATTATTTTTCTACTCTTGACTATTTTCACAAGCCTCGCAATCATCGCGAAGCTTGTTCTAACCCTGTTTGACAGCAAATTATGTCTGAAGAACATGATGCTCTTCACAAAACTCATACTTGGGATCTAGTTGACCTGCCTCCTGGAAAGACTATAGTTGGGAACAAAGGGGTGTATAAGAGGAAAACGAACTTCGATGGTTTTGAAGTAAGACATAAAGCTCGTTTAGTGGCAAAGGGCTTTACTCAGAAGTTTGGCATTAACTATGAGGAGACATTTGCCCCTGTTGCTCGTATGGCCTCGGTCCGTTCTCTTTTGGCTATCGCCTCTGCATGCCGATGGCCTTTATTTCAGATGGATGTTAAGAATGTCTTCTTACATGGTGATTTGGCTAAAGAGGTCTATATGCAGCCTCCTCTAAGGTATCCTCATCCTCCTGGTAAAGTCTGTTGTCTCTGACGTACATTATATAGGTTTAAGCAAGCTCTCCATACTTGATTTGCCAAGTTCAGTTCCACTGTTGCACAGCTTGGATTTGCTTCTAGCCCTTATGATTCTGTTCTTTTTACTCATCATACTGACACTGGCATTACTATTCTACTATTTTATGTTGATGATATGATAATTACTGGTGATGATAATTTTGGTATTCATGAGCTTAAGCAGTTTCTATGTCAGCATTTTGAGATGAAAGACCTTGGTTCTCTTAGCTACTTCCTCGGCTTAAAAGTGTCCCCTACCTCTGATGGCTACTCTTTAAGCCAAGCCAAGTATGTTTCTGATCTTCTCACTCATGCTGGTCTCACATATTATAAGATAGCTGATAGTCCGCCGGAGCCCAACATCAAACTTCGTCCTACTGATAGAGAGCTCCTTCCTGATGCCACTCTTTACCGACAGTTTGTTGAGAGCTTGATTTATCTCACTATTACTAGACCAGACATTGCCTACGCAGTGCATCTTGTTAGCCAATTTATATCAGCTCCTCGTTCCATTTACCATGCAGCTGTTCTTCACATCTTATGCTATGTGAAAGGAACATTAATTCATGAGCTTCACTTTTCCTCCACTCATCCTTGATGTTGAAGGTTTACTATGATGCTGATTGGGCAGGGGACCCTACTGATTGCCGATCTACCACTGGTTTACTTTTTCTGCTTGGTGACTCCTTTATCTCTTGGCGAAGCAAAAAACAGATCGTTGTTGCTCGCTTTAGCATTGGGGCTGAGTATCGAGCCCCTGTTGACACTACTTCTGAACTTCTTTAGCTTCGTTGGCTTCTCCAAGATATGGGTGTTCCTCAACCCTCTAGCACTCCGCTTTATTGTGACAATCATAGTGCTCTCCAGATCATTCATAACGACGTCTTTCATGAACGCACAAAACACATCGAGTTCGACTGTCATTTTTTGCGTCATCATCTTCAGAAAGGGACACTTCACCTCTTATCAGTTCTTTCGGCTGATCAGCTGGTTGATATCTTCACAAAGGCTCATCCACCTGGTCGCCATCTTTCTTTGGTTTTCAAACTCCAATCGGCATCTTCAATACCACCTTGAGTTTGAGGGGAGATGTTAGCATATCTCCCTAATTATACTGATTGATGTTAGCATATCTCCCTAATTATATTGATTGACCAATCTCCATGATTTGTGTAATTGTATAATTAGAGCATGATTTGTATAATTAGCATTAATTACTTACCTTATGTGCTTGCCTCCTTCACCTATAAAATGATGGCTCTTGTACAATTTTATTTATCATAGAATACATAAGTTATTCACAATTCTTCTTCTATTCTCTTAGTTTCAACATTATCTAAGGATTTGTGTTTAATTTTTACAACGTTTATAGACAGTTTCAAAAAACTTATTTGAATTTTACTTCTTTTTACAATAAAAACATGTCATGCGAAAGGCCACACTGAACCCATCCCCATTACTTTGATTTTTCAATGCATAGATCAGTAGGTGGAAATAAAATTGTTAACTACTCCCAAGCTATGTCAACTTATTTATTATACATCATAATGATGTGATATGTAACAAGGAAAAATCTCTTCGGCGACTCATTATTCTACAGAAGGACATCGTGTTTATCCATAGCCAGCAATTAGAATAATCATTTTTCAAAAACTAAAAATATTTGTTATTAGGGACAAGTATGCAGTTGTTTTTAATCTGATGCCATTAGAAAAATCAACAAATAGCTACAACAAAAATATTGGGAAATAAACACGATTGATGACTAAAACTGACGTGACAATAATGAATCAATTTAAAAGAAATTTAATAAGGTAATTGTAGGGATATTGTAATAAATGAAAAATAATTTAGAAGTGTTTTGATAATGTATTGAGGATAATTATTTAGCTAGACCATCTGTATAGGATTAAACAGGAGCTTGTCACCCTATCCATCAAGCTACAATGGATGTAGATTTTTGTAGTTAGACCATCAATTTCTATAGGATGTGGCATGTAGCCTAGATCATTATTGCACGTTGCGCAAGCAATCATTACCTTCATTTCATTGGTGGGTAGAGACGTCAAAGGTAACATGTATCTTCTATTGATTAGCTATTGTGGGAAGCGTCAACGTCACTAAGGGACACTTCTTCATTTTGATCATAATGATTTTAGATTGCAACAGACTTGTGATCGATCTGCTTGGGATTTCCTTGATGGTTCGACCTTCTTGTTCCTAGGCCCTCTAAATCACTTTTTGTGGGTCGATGGTTGTGCCTAAGATCGAACACCAACAAACCCTAACTATTTATTAAATCATGCATCAGAATATATTTTGCTTATAGAGAATTTGTATTTAAATATTTATCAAGATATATTCACAACTTTTTTTTCTTGCAAAAGAATTTCATATAGCTCTCCCTTTGAGTCTCTCAGAAACAGTCCAACAAATAGGCAGTGAATGAACATAATCTTAAATCCAAAGGAGAAAGAATGTGTAATTCTAATAAATACAAATACAATGAATGAATGATGATACATATACAGAACCTAAAACAATGATGAAAGAATTTATGGTTAACGCGACATCATAACCTTAAATTCATCAAAATTAAGCACCCCATCTCCATTGAGATCAAAATGATTAATCATAACACTACATGCCTCAATGGTTCTGATCTCTCCTAATCTACTGAGCATCCTCTTCAAACTCTTGGGTGTAATGCACCCACTCCCCTCCATTTCATACAGCCTGAACGTCTCCTTTAAATCATTTGTCTTCTCTTCTTCTCCAACTCCAAATTCCACCAATTTCACGAAATCCTCAAAACAAAGCAATCCATCACCATCCGAGTCAATCAAAAAGACGGCCATCTCGGCGTCTGCCAACGACAACTCTCCTCCTCGGCCTATTGATCCAACAACGTTAACGCACTGCTGCAACTCCAAAGCCGATATTTTCCCGTCTCCATTTGCATCAAAATGATCAAACACGTGCTCGTATTGCTGTTGTTTGTCCATCAATGTCGAATTAAAGAATGAGTTTACCGATAGAAATTCTAAGAGAAAGATATAAGGAATATGATTAGATGCATAAAATGCCGCTTACTGATATTTATATATATATTGGTACGGATATACCGACGCGGAATGAGAGAGTTATGAGGGTTGAGAGTGTCAGCTTCCATGAAGTGTCTGATACATATTCATTGTAAGTAGTTCGATTTCGAAACGTATAGACTTTGAAATAAGAAACAAAATGTTTGATTATTTAGAGTTTACACGGTATTTACCACCGGAAAGTGATGGACGTTCGTGTATGCACATGTCATAGATGGCGGAAAAATAACGTGTGCACTTATTAAACATCGGTGCGACCCACTTATCAGTATGGATGGCTGATATGAGTTGGGAAGGTTTTGCGAATTATTTCCAAGGAAATATTTATCGGCTTCTACTAAGAATCAAGATGTTAATTAAATTTATTCTTATTTTTGGTTTGGAGGCAATAAAATTATTTGGTCATGTGGCAATCAAAAATAATTGTTTACGTAACTTTACTAGTCAACCATAAATGTTGTGGGCAGAGGCCGAATTCACAATAGTTTCTCCTAAAGATGTAATGGTCAAACTTGGACTTCTCAACCACATCTTCAACTATAATAAAATTCACATTTGCCGTCCAAGACACAGTATTATTATTCTTGAAATTGAAATATTACACCGAGTATTTTTCAATAGTCACGTTCACTTAAATTTAATCATCACCTGACGAGGTAGAGAAATTTATTAATCATGAGGAAAATTATATAATATTAAACAATACACGAAGCAATGTCAATGCTTGTCTAGCTCAGTAGGTAGAGCGCAACGCTAATAACCTTGTGGTCTTTGGTTCAAGCCCCATGGTGGACTTATATCCTTTCTGGCTTTCTCCAAAATATATTTTGTTCTTGAGTAATGTTATCTAGCTCCATTTAAGAGTGGACTCGGTCGGTTCAATCTAATTCCAAAGGGAACCGAATTGAATGGAATACTAATGGAAATTTTAGAAATGGAACAATTGGTTCCACAGCTAACTATAGAACCGAACCGGAACCATTGGTTCCAATCGGTTCTGGTTCGGTCCGATCCAGTTCTTTACATTAAAAATGTCAAAATAAAATGTTCACTAATAAAAAAAATCTTAAAATGCCAACGTGATACTTTTAATAAAATATAGAAGAACCGAACATACTATTCAAATATTAAAAGAAAAACAATAAGTATAAAAAATAATATAAATTACTATCATCAAACAATCATCAACTTAAATAAACTGCATAGTAATCCAATGATTAAACAAACTTCCATCAAAATCAAAATCCTACATTGAATTGGACACTCTTTAAAAATGTATTGCAACTTCTCGTTCAGTCAGTTATAATTTGTAGAAATCTAGTTAAAAAGTTTCGATCGGATCAACAACTATGTAATCAAAATGAAAACAAAATAAAATCTCGCATCTTAGAAATGAAATTATATATTGTAAATAAATTTATTTAGGTATAGATTTACCTAATATTCTAATTTGACTTGAGTATCAATTAATCAAAGAAGAATCAAAGAGAAGTAAAGTGCTCAAGTCTAAAATAAAGAAGGAACCCGATTATTTTTTATAAAATTGACTGGAGATTAAGTCATATATTTTCCCAAAAAAGGAAAAAATAAAAAATCCTATGAAACCGTCTGGTTCCCATACTAGAACCGGGAACAGGATCAAAATCGGTTGGTTCTTAATAATTTGTTCCAAAATCAAATCATTGCTTAGAAGATCCGGAACCAAACTAACCGGTTCCAAATGGTTCCGGTCCGGCTCCACCGGTTTCGGGAAAATAGCCCACTCCTAGCTCCATTGAGATTACAACTATAGTCTAGATGGCGCTAGATTATGGACTAAATGATATGTGAAATTAAATGACGTATTTAATTTCACCTATTATTTAGTGCCACCTAAACTGGGGTTGTAACTCCAGTGGAACTACGTAACAATATTCTTTGTTTTTGGGTCTATAATATTCCATGTTCAAGAATTTGATAAAAGGATTATATTTTCAGCTAGTAGGTTATAAAATGAAGATTCTTTAAAATAACTAGTCATTCATTGTTCATCCATACTTCCGGGATGAGTTGATACCCCCACACCATTTCGACTGTCATTTTCTTTTTGGTATCCAGTCGGGTTTTTTCGAAGAACGAGAAGATTGAAAAATTATAGGTGCTGATGCATCTCAAAGGTGAATTCAGTTCATCACTAGCGTATGATTTCTTGAGCACTAATTAGTTGCTACCAAATTCTGGTAGAGCTACGTCGTAACCGAAGAAACAGGTGGTGGCATGTATTCAATTGTGGTTGCAGTACATGGGTAATGCGGGACAATACCAAGAGAAAATTCAAAACCAATTAGGAAAGGAAATAAATAAGATAAACATTATTTCCTACTAGGAAATTTCTATTTAGCTCTATGATTTCTAGTTGTCTCTATCTTTTCTAGGTATAGTAGTGATATAATTTTTATCTTTTATTTAATTAGGACCATAGTTTCTTTACTGATTAGAATATGTATTTTAATTAGATTAGATTTTATTAGTTTACTTATCTTAGGCTCCTTATATTAGTAAGATTATGGGATAATTTTGCTGATATATAAGGGCTTTGTACACTTTTCAGAGTTTAATTTCATTATTCAATTCTTTATTATTAAGATATTTCCGTTTTTAAATTTATTGATAGATTTCAATATTTATTTGGTAAATTCCAAATAATTATCACTTTAGTTCGAGCGAAATTCGAGCAAACACCCGTTTGTATGTTACGAACTAGAAACTTTTATTTTTGTCCACATTTCCGTCTTGCGTTAGGTGATATAAGAGTAGACTTTTCCCATCACTATATCTTTGATTCATAAACATGGGTGACGTGCCAGTTACTAGAACAAAGATGGATTGACGACTTGACGATCTTACTACTCGGATCGAAGAACTTCGTCAACTGTCTCTGCGGGGTGTTGGAAACAATGGATAGAATGAAAATAGACAATCAACAATGAACGGATCGCTAAGCCTATAGTTCGAAGAGAAAATAATAGTAGGTGTGCAATAGAATAAGTGAATCAGAGTTTGGGTCGGAGTTTGAAGTACCGCCACGTAATCCTAATCATTAAAACTGAAATACCTTTGATGATTATCAAACTAAAGCTCACATTCCCCCGTTCTTTGGAAACATGAAGATTGAGGAGTTCTTGGATTGGTTGGTAGAGGTTCAAAGATATTTTAATATTATGGATGTTTCAGAGAACAAGATGGTTAAGATGGTGGCATTCTGTTTGAAATTTGAGGCAGCAGTATGATGAGATCAATTATAGAATGCTCGAAGGAGACATGAAAAAAGTCGGATTCGAATTTGGAGAAAGATGAAGCAATCTACGATGGATCGATTTTTACCTGCAGATTACGAACGGACTTTATATCATATATACTTGGGATGCATACATGGAAGTCATACATCATCATACGACACTAATGAATTTGTGAGACTGGCGAAGCGGAATAATCTATCAGAATTTGAAAATCAAAAGGTAGCCACGTATACCAGTGGTTTGAAGGTAGCTATTCAAGATAGAATTGGTTTGCAGAATATTTAGACAATGCAAGAAGCCATTAACATGACGAAGAAAACGGAGATACCGGAATCTCATAAGAGGGAAATTTCTTATAAGAGGTCTCCATCTGTTGAAACATCATCATCCGTTGCTTCAGATAAAGGAAAAGCCCCATAACAAACCCCATCCAATCCTAACAAAAGCAATATTAACTATATTATTCGGTTTGGGAATAAAGATTGGACTCAAGGCACATCTCAGAATGCAATTTCGTATGCTAAACCCACAAGATATTTGTTATAGATGCCACAGGCTGATGCATCGCTCCATTAACTATCCCAAAAGGAAGCAAATCAATTTAATGGAACTGGAGGCAGCGGACGAGAAGGAAGATACTAAAGTAGAATATGAGTATGCGGGAGTACAATTTTCTATTGAGGAAGGTGTAGAAAGGCTTACTTAGTACTGTAAAGACTCCATTTGTCGCCTAAGGAGGAGGGACAGTGCCACTACATCTTCCATTCGCTTTGTTCTATCAAGAATAAAGTGTTTAAAGTTGTTGTGGACAATGGAAGTTGTGAGAACTTTGTATCGAAGAGGTTGGTGAATTTGATGAAACTACCAATTGAGAACCACTTAAAACCTTATTCACTTGGTTGAGTGAAGAGAGGTTCTTCCATTCAAGTTGTTGAGACTTGCAAAGTACCTGTTTCCATCGATAAACATTATAATGATGAAATTATTTGTGATGTTATTGACATGAAAGTGTGCCATATCCTATTAGGTTGTCCATGGCAGTTTGATGTGGATGCCATACATAAGGGTGAAAAAAATACCTATAAAGTAGAAGGATAAAAAGATTATGGTTGCACCAATAGAGAAGGCATGTAAAGCTTTTAAAGTGGAGGAAAAAGATTTTCTGACCATTATAAATTCAGACACTGAGTTTTCCTTCGATAACCCTTTGTATCCTGATGACAATTCAGTGTCGAGTTGTTTTGAAGTGGAAAGGAGTAATGCATGACAATACCAAAAGGAAATCTGAAACCAATAAGATAAACATTATTTCCTAATAGAAAGCTTCTGTTTAGCTCTATGTTTTATGTTTTCTCGTTGTCTCTATCTTTTCTAATTATAGTAGTGATATGACTTTTATTTTTTATTTAATTAGGACTATAATTTCTTTATTGATTAGAATAAGAATTTTGATTAGATCGGGATTTTATTAATTTCCTTATTTTGGACTCCTTATATTAGTAAGATTAGGGGATAATTTTGTCTATATATAAGGGCTTTGTACACTTTTTCAGAGTTTAATTTCATTATTCGATTCTTAATTAATAAGATATTTCACTTTTTCAATTTATTGGGGGATTTCAATATTTATTTGATGGATTCCAAATAATTATCACGTCCGTTCGAGTGAAAATCGAGCAAACACTCGTTTATGTGTTACGAACTTTATATTTTTATCTCTATCCATGCTTCCGTCTTGCATTAACGGGAAGCTTAATAAAAAAATCTTCCTTGGTCTGAAGATGAGCATAAGAGAACAATCCAACAAATTAAGCCCCGTTTGGTACCAACTAAATTATAGATTTGAATCTAAGAAAAAGTCAAAAATTAATTTTAACCACATATTTTATAGATCCCACAACTTTTCAACGACACATTTCATCAAATTTTGTCAAAATCTATTCAATCTCTAATTTTATTGCATCAATTCCACTTCAAGTGCGTGAGAAATATACAGTAATAAGTATGGGAAAAAGGAGAAGAATATTTGGAAATGAACAAAACTCCGAATTCAACGCTTTAAGTACAGCTCTAAGGATTGAGTCGAGGCAAAAATTTTATTAGCGTTGGACCAAATGTAGACTACATCCCATGTTTTATGGCCATTATTTTGAAAATAATGTTTTTAATGGTGATTTTTTTGAGAATGTGTGGTTAAAAAGTAGGAAAAATTTTGGGTCTATGTGCAAATTTTTTTTTGTTTAAATGTGTGATTGAAAATGAATGTGAATTAAAGAGTTTCAAAATAATCAATGTCTATTGTCGATTTTATTTTCATAATTGTATGGGTCGCAACAAATAGAAAGTGGACCACAGAGCATGGATTATCGTTCTCACAAGGACTATACTTTAGCACTTAATTTAATTTTTTTTCTAACCACTATTAGATGGAAGAAAATAAAAACTTATATGATTTGAGTTGCAATCTAAATACGAGGAAATAAGTTGATGCATACACGATTGGTTTAGAAATTAAATAATGAACGGACGTTAGGGCAGAATAATTTCACTATTAATAACCTTTACATCTTAAATTAAGATTCACATCTAATGCAATATTCGGTCGAATTCTCCTATTATATTCAATTTACCACTATTGAGTTCTCATTAAGCCTATTTAACTAATTCAATTCCATATCTCTATACGAATGTAACTTAGTTAAACGAGTCATTTGTCCTAAGAATTCAATTATGACCGCAATAATTAGTATAAGTATCTCTACTCGTTATACCAATTTATCGAATTTTACTATATGGTCTAAATCATAAACTCATATCTCCATATTAGTAGAGGATTCACAAAATCATAAAATTAGTGATCAAGTAATTTAATGTATTAAATCTATAATAAAATCAACACATGGAATACTAAAGACCAGAATCTTAATTAAAACATAAATGGTTCCAATTGGATTACATTATTCGCCCTAACAATAGATTTAGCTGTTCATAACGAAAGAAGAAAAATAAGAAATTATCTTAGAATGTATCACCGGATTTTTAGTAAAGATGTCGAAGAAAAATTATATATCTTGCACCAAGATCTCCTTATTCTTCCAATCAATGCTCCAAACCTTCAATTGCTTGATGTTTTCCTCCCTTCAATTCTTCTCTTTAATTTCAAGGTATATTTATTGCCTCTCAATGTGTGAATCCCATTCAAAAGAGTGAAAATTTTGTATTTATAAGTGCCTCCCCGTGTGTAGAAAGTAAGGTATTTATGGATTTAAAAAAGGCAAAAAAATGTGCCCTAGACGCACCTAGGCGGCATCGCATCTATGTTTTGGCGACGCCTTGACGCCCTGATGGTGCCAGCTTTCGAGTACGAAATCAAACAGCACTTGCTTCAGTATTTTTATCATAATTTTTTCTTCCGATATCCGATTTAGAAGATTCAAGATGCGTTAAAGAGCTACAACTTTGATTCAAATATCATTTTCAAGTTAGATAATTTTCTATGTCAAAATTGGGTCTCAATATGAGGCTGAAAACAATGCATAACTTTTTTTTTTTTTTGTTGGAACTTAATATGTGATCATACTTTGATTATATTTAATCCATTTGACGTCTTTCTTTATCCAAATGACTCTGAGCACTCTTGAATCTTCGTCATGAGGTCTGACACAACTTTTGTGTATTTGCACTTTAGTCTCCGAACTTTGAATCTCTTGCAACTTAGCCATTTTCTCCAATTTTGCCAACTTTTGTTTATTTTTTTCAATCTTATCAACCTATACCACAATATCAAAACACACATTAAAACACTCTGAAACTCATAGAAATTAATTAAATATCAAGTTTAAGTGGTACTTAAATACACTCATCAATGCCAAACAGAGGTAATTGCATGAATAAGAACATATTGTATACCTCTTGCAAGATAATCTCTTAAATAATAGAGATACAATGGTACATCTTTTCTAATCGTTCGATGTAATAGCATCCTTGAGTGTTTCGGGAATAGAATAATAGTTTTAAAGCCCATATAGGAGTAGGATACATGTTTTGAGTGTTTGAGAATTATCAAGATCTGACATGACACACGTACGATATGGACACGCTATCCTAATAAGAGTGTAAGTACACCCTAGTCCACTAAAGGGCACTCTGTCAGGACCAACTGTCCATGCAGGCCTATACTCAAAAGCAACATAACAAAAAGTGAAAAGTAAAAGATAGGTCATGGTGATGGGCCCTGCTTGGCCCACATTTTAGGCCTTTATAGATGCCGTGATGGACCATGGATGACTCCGCACAAGTTGGGACCTTTACCCACAAAGGTTACTTCACCATGATCTTCTTCTTCCATTGTTACATTTGAATATGCACCCATTTGTTAAGAGTATAAACACCAAAATCCCTCATCAATTATGCCTCCGTTTGGTACTCATTAAATTACATTTCATTATGAAAAGTCGATCTAGAACACTTAGATACACTAGAAAGTTCGGCTAACGTGATACAGTGTCAAATTCAAATTTTATGCGTTACCAAGTTTATGTTCCAAGTTACTAATTTGACCTTATGTGAGGAATTAATTAATCAAAGCAACAAGTCGCTTTAATTAATGTCTAGATAGTTAAACATGCAATCCAATTAATTTCTAAGGTTGAACTGCCGGTTTGCATAATGTAAGGTAAACAATAAACACAATAACTCACAATATGATGATAGAGAAACCCCAACGTGAGTAAAACTCCAGGACCAAGCCAGTGATGTCCACCATACCAATTCAACAAGTACAAGTTACCAAACTTCATACCCAATCAAACCCACTGTTCCAGTCTCACGATTTACTGCTGTAGATGCTTCTAGCCTCCTGCTAGACTTCCCAATCTACCTCCTACAGCCCAATCTGTTGTCCACTACAACCTCCTGGTCCTTCATTGATTGTACCACCAAGTGAAATTCCAAGAACCACCTATTCTTGTTCAATTCACTGCGCTTGTCGTCCACCTCTCTTAATCCCTCAATGAGAGAGCCACTTCCTTACAAGATTAAGGAAGACACGGTGCTTTGGATTCACAAACCTTAATGTTTTCCAAATCCTTGATTGTCAGATCACAAGATGAAAAGATTGAATTCCCAATGAGTCTTGACTTGCATTTCTTGAACATGATATGAAAGTGTATTCAATGTTAGCATAATGCAGCAACAGTGTATCTCACGACCCCAGACTTGTTCTATTTATACTTAGGGGTTAAATGTATCTTGGGCCGTGTAAAAATATCGAAAAACGCGAATTAGGATTTTTCGGATAGCACTGTCGCTCAAGCAACATTTCAACGAAAAGCGAGTGACACACTTTTGCTCGAGCGAAACCGAGGAAAAAAGCGAGCGACGTAGGTTCTGTTTTTTACGCTCAAGCGTTGGCAAGGCGAGAAGCTAGCGAAATTTCGTCGTCGCATTCTTGATTTGATCCTTAGACTCAAACTCTAGTCCCTACCAAACAACTTTACAAAATCTCACCCTAAGTCCCTGACTTTTGCAATATTATTCAATTCAATCCTTGACTTTTACAAATATACAATTAAGTCCATTTTGTCCATAGAATTGCCAATTACACTTTTAGACCTAACACATTACATTTCACTGTCTCTCCCCTATTTCCAACCAAACAATCTTCTATAAAATAATAGTACACATAAATCGAAAAATTTTATTCTTTTTCAACCACTCAAATTTCAAAAAAAAAAAAAAAAAACCAACCATTACACCCATTTTCATTTTCAAAAAATGGGGGCCAAACGGGGTCTATATTATCGAAATGATATTCAACATACAAGAGTTCATACTACTACTATTAAAAACAAGATTGAGTTTTTGATATTGAACCTAAAGGCCCAATATGAGATCACAGTCAGTTAAGTTCACAAACGAGCCACTATCTTGCTAAAGCATCTTAAGGGTATATCATCAAGCATAAGCATCACAGTGGTATTAGTTTCATGATAGGAACAAGAATATGAATGAGAAAAACTTCCTATTACAAGTTTGTCTAGAGATGATATTTGAGAGGATCTAATCTATAATATCACCTATTTTCTAGGTAAGAACGAAAAATCAAACAACATGAACAATCTACAAAATTACAAATATGATGAGAATAGCTAGTTGGACCACAGCCATTGTTCATGCTTATAGAACCACCACAAAGGTTCTTCCTCATCAAGACATTGCAACAGGGTCCCAGAACAAACGACGGTCATTGTGAAGGATAGTTATCTCAATTAAAGTTCTCACTGTGACATAGTGTCTGATTTATGATCTGAATCTGCAGTAGCTTGGACTTGAGCTGCATACTGCAGGTTCCAGAGGACGTCCTCAAATGAGGGGCGGCTTGAAGATTCAAGTAAAATACATTTATTGGTTAAGGATACCACAATTGACAATGACTCTTGTGAACTAGTGGATAACACAATTGGATCCACAATTTTGCGCACACCATCTTGACTGCCAAAGGATGTCTGTATTTTGAAACCAATGTATAATAATCATCAATATATAAAGTGATGGCACTTGATTAGTTGTAGCATAATCTTTGATTTCAAAGTATAGTATTTGGAACTTTAGCGTGTCGAGACTACCAAAGAAAATTGGAATCGTGTTAAAAAATGATGTCATACCATTTCATTAAGCAAAAATGCTTCTCCTTTTCCGCTTGCAACAGGACCCACAAGTGACTCAAGCAATATGAATCCAAAGTTATAAACATCATCCTCTGACTTAGTTGAATGCCTGCAGCAAACAGTTTAATATATTAAAACTAGAAGATAGCTAAAGGAAACTTATATCCCCACGTACTACAATCTTGGAAGTAGAACTAACATAGAGCACAGAAAATAGAAGTTGGGTAACCAGACACTGCTATAGAGACAGAGAAAACAAAAATATGAAAGCTAGGTACTTTTTCATAGCATCAAACTGGTGATGAATTTAAGAAAGTAGAGAACGGGTAAAGCACAGAGTTCTATAATCTCTGATATTAGCATTTTTCCGGGAAAAAAAAAACACTGACAATATTACTTCTAGTGGAAATTTCCTTACCATGATCTGAAGCCATCCCCCTTCGCCTGCAAAGAAAATATTAGATGTGTTAGGCATAGCTCTTGCAACCAATAACATGGTCTAAATGTCAAAGAGACGTACTTCAGCCTTTTCAGTTTCATCTGTGATTATGGACATCCCGTAATCACTAAGCTTTGCAATCCAGTGCTCATCTAGCAGTATATTATTTGTCTTCAGTCGGTTGTGGTAGCATGGGGGAATCACCCCAGTATGTAGAAAATGCACAGCCTTAGCAACACCAATAAGCACACCTAATCGATCCGACCACTTCAGAGCTTTGTCAGGACTAGTATCTGCAGATGCATATAATTGAGTTCAAGCTCAATGAAGTCCAATATATTTAATATGCATTTACAGAAAATGAGCTAAAAAACTCAAAGGATTTTCAAATGATAAAAAATGAACAGCAGAAGGCTCTTAAAATGACATGTCTAGAAATATAGACGTAAAGTTGGACTCAGTGCCGTTCAGTTCTAGATATACAGTAAGGATCCCTTGACTCTGAATCCTACACAGTAGTTCCACCACCTGAAAGGTGAGCACGGAAGTTTCCATTAGGGACAAATTCGTACACGAGGAGCAATCTATGCATAGATGAATCTTCCTGCTTTCCACCATCAATGCAATGACCTAGAAGGCCTACAAGATGAGGGTGCCGAAGCTTTGAGAGCAAATCCAAGCGTTGTTTGAGGTTCTGAATAGAATATTTTCTACATAAAGCCAAAGATCGTATAGCAACATAGGTTCCATTCTCTAATCTTCCTTTGTAAACCTGAAGTTAATGAGAACAAAATATGTAAGTTTGTTCATGATTTAATATTAGTCACATGAAGTTAAATGTAAATTTAAAAAGCGAGAAGAAATTGTTAAATCTCTGATGTATATGGCATGTGTATATGAGAGTTGTATATCTCATTTGGGCAGCAAATGCCACTTTGCCAGAAATTGCTATAAAAATAAGACCTCAGCTCATGGTTTTGGGAGTCAAATATCGTCCAATATATACAATGAACACAGATAATCATTTTTTTATTGAGAAAATTCCTAAAAATGAATTGATAAGTTTGCCCTAACTACGTGCTTTATCACTATATATAGCCTGTCGTTGATTCTTCATGTTCTATAACAATAGAACTTTCACGGAGACATTGTTCCCACTGGCCAATTTCATTGTTAAGGCATATCCTTCCACCACAGTATTCATTCATTTCTACATGGATTATCATTGTAAGCCTCTCATAACTCTCCTTGGAAAACTAGTATTAAATGCTTCTCATTCAAGAAACACAAATACCATGCTAAGGAGACTGAGTGCATCAGACAATAAATATATTTGCAAATAACACGTTAATAAGAATGGGTGGTACAGAAGGTAAAATAGCATTTCTAGGGGTACCTTTCCTATAGAGCTCTCGCCCAGGAAAGCTAATGGATCAAAATTCTCAGTGGCCTCTCCCAGTTCTTCAAGGGAAAACACCCTATATGCTGCAGCACTTTGTGTCCCAAGTTTTACTGCTTGAGAAATGATCCCTAAAGCAAAAAATTTGATAAATGAATTTTAAGCAAAAAACTATCTCCTTGAGTGGATCTATGATTAGCTTCTCTCAAGGAAATGCTCAAATAAGCGGATATTTTGACTAAATTTTAACAGAACTTACTGGCATTTGCAAGGAGTTCAGCAGAAATCCCTAACCGTGCTTCATCTTGCACGGTCTTTGGTATAACATGCTGAACCACTGTCCTCTCTGTATGATGTCTTTTACAGAAAAAGAGCATCCCAGCAACCAAGAGGAGTACAACAATAATAACAATTACCCCAATTACAGCGGCAAATATGGCAATTTTCTTTCCAGAAGACAGTCCCTTATCTTTGTCAGTGTCTTTGCAATACGACTCAGGATGCTGATTTCTGTTATCAAATGAGAAGCAATTCCCACGAATCTTCACAACTCTCTTATCTGAATCAACGTCCAGGCAAGTTGGAAGCGCACCTATCAATCTGTTATCAGAAAGATCAACGAGACTAAGTGCATCCCCACACTTGAGATGCTGCAGAAGTGAACCACTAAGCATGTTGGAAGATAAGTCCAAGTAACTAATATTCGGCAAAGAGAACAACTCCGTAGGCGGCACTCCACCCAGATGATTGTTCGATAAATCTAGATGCTGAAGTTCTTTCAATTCGCCAAGTTGTTCAGGTATACTACCAGAGAATGAATTGTTGCTCAGAAAAATATTAGTCAGTCCTTTTGGAAGAGGAGGCAATTGGGAATCCAAATGGTTCTCTCTCATATCCAGTAATTGTAAATTAGACAAGCCACTCAAATCAGGCAATTTCCCAGAAAGCAAATTGTGTGACAAAACGACTTCGGTCAGTGTTGTTATTCTGGAAACTGTAGAAGGAATCTGGCCCGTCAACCTATTGTTTTTTAAGCTTAAAACAGTGAGATTTGTTAGAGAATCTAGCCATTGGGGGATTGTATCATTGAAAAAATTCCCATCCAATGTAAAAGTCTGAAGCTTCACCATTCTAGACATCTCTGATGGAATCGAGCCAAATATAAAATTCGAACTCATATCCAAAGCTTCAAGGGAATCCAACCGATGAATTTTGTCGGAGAGAGGTCCCCAGATTCCCAGAGAAACTAAGCTAAGAACCCTTAAGCTAGTTAACCTTGTCAATGTAGTGACAAAAGAATCAATAGAGAAACTCCGAGACAAAGTTTGATTTTGAATTGCAAATCCATTGAATTCACTGACCTTAACAGACTTATCTCCCATAATTCTGAGCTCGATAACAGAGTTGTTCTCGCATTTAATGCTCATTTGTGGAGGGGAGGACAAATTACATAAATCGCCATTATAATTTTCCCAATTAGCCAAGGGCATTGGGTACTCCAAGTGCTTCCTCAGCTGGTGAAGAATTTGTGATTCGTAGCTTCTTAACTGATGGGTACTTGAAGCAAAGAAAATCCATGAAACAATCACCATAACAACTACATTTGAACACCTCATTTGCAAATTCGAATTAGAGGACCTTCAATTTCAAAAGTTTGTAAACAAAACCCTAGAAAGATTGCAACTTCAATGGGCTACTGAGAAACAAAAACAGACCCATCAATCAGAAACAGCTAAATCCACAAATTTCTGAAAGACTGTATTTAAGGTGGTAAAGCTCAATTAAAAATTTAAGACGACATTGAAGCACTTGCTTCATTACTATTATTAGTGCACAAATACCGTTCAAACAGCATTAAATGTCTAAATATGAGCCAGAATTTAAGAAATCTTAAAAAAAATTAAAATGGTGAATTTAATGCAAGTGAATTTGGTTCAAGTAAATCACTGAATGCCAGCATTAAACTGGTCAAAAAACAAATAAAGAAGCCAGAGAAACAACCTTAAGCTACTCACCCGAAGAATGTTGGGTTTTTCAGGAGAGAAGATAACAGGCAAAAACGAACCACGAGACGAGACCTAGATGTCTTAGCTGATTGGATAATAGAGACAAATCCCCGGGATAAATGAAGTATAATAAAATGTTCTGAGGACTGA
This sequence comes from Olea europaea var. sylvestris, assembly GCF_002742605.1. Lineage (NCBI taxonomy): Eukaryota > Viridiplantae > Streptophyta > Magnoliopsida > Lamiales > Oleaceae > Olea > Olea europaea. The sequence goes on from NC_036246.1 coordinate 221,169, forward strand.
GGAGATTTTTTGATAGAATAAAAAGGGGTGGGCTAAATAATGGAGATAGATTGGTGGTTGAGAAGAAGAATTTGACACTAGCAAAGCATTTACTGCAGCATGCATTCAAAAAGGAGAAGAAAGAGAGTAAAAAATGGCAATTATGAAGTGGAATTGCTACAGCCGTTTGTCCGGCTTGCATTAATGGTGTCGGTTCTTATCACACAGACAACAAATCGCCCTATCCAACCTGTGTAGTTTAGAAATCTTCCTCGCTGGCGAGAAGAGGACTCGAGGTGACTAACAGGAGAGAGAGAGGTCAACAGCCAAATGGAGAATATGAACGGTATGTATCATATACGGTTAGGAATATTGAACGGTTATTATTACTATTATTTAATATAATTAAATCCTTTTATCCATCCTACTCGATTTCATATGTTCTTTTAACTTTAGTCTTCAATGTCAATATTGATCGTATATAGTATTCACATATTAATGAATGAACCAATCTTTGTATTTTCTGTAGACGTGGATATTTTGTAAAGACTAAAACGTCATGCAATAGGCATATTGCACAATCACGATAACGAATCAACACCAAAATCTAATACACAACATAAATATTCAGTTCAGACCACCAACGAAGTTGGTTTACTGTTTTTGTTTCCGATGTGACAAAGTATAGACCTCGTTGACAAACCAACAACAAAGTTGGGTTGCCCCATCCAAAACCAAAGTGACTAAATACAAACATCGCGACTTGAAGCAATCTCAAGGCATTCATTCCCGATAGTTGCCCTTATGAAATAGAAGTTACTACAATATCCTTTTTAAAATGGCAAAAATCTTCTAACACCATTGTACTTCGCTACATACGTTTCTTATGAAAATTCAGAAAACAATATGACATTTCTAAGACAACTTAGCAAGAGGATCAACTTCAAGTACATAATAACAACTAAGAAAGGTACAAAATCAAATATGTGACTATGATAGAGTCGATTACACTTTGATAAAGGCCAAAGAGGTCAAAAATACTCCTATTCAAAATCCCTTAGACCTTTGAATACACACACAAAATCATAAATTTTAGCTAAAAATTATATCTATTTATTACTCTCACACCCAATATTTCAATATTTAACATGATCGTACGACCTGGCATTTTAACAAAATCCCAATGTGTAATTAATTGCATAGATATACAGGATGGTAAATCGGTGATCACACATTTATTGATACCTAGATCTACAAATTTAATGGTCAATAATTCTTTTGATCCCCACCCCCACTTTTCACGGTTTCACCAGAAGTTTTCTTGGTCCCATTGGCATATTAATTGATAACTTTTTAAACCGACATTCAATTTGTGTGGGTGAAGGTAAGCTTTATGAAGTTAGGAAAAAAAAAAAAAAAATGCTAGAAAGGGTTTGTGATTGTTACTGTAATTACCCCTTTATTATAATGCCATGAACGGGTAATTAACATAATCCTTTTTTTTTTTTT